>NW_010253516.1:19109-26676 GCF_000690775.1 Eurypyga helias
TGTTGTCTTTACTATGAGTTTTTATAGAGTGGCTACTACACTGAAGTTGAGATTGGGATTTCTCACACAGAGCTCCACTGCAATTAACATGTGAGTGCTGATAAATGATGTTTAAATTTAGTGGTTATCTGCTCTTCTTCACATCAAATCAGGTGAAGTGTAAAAATAGAACTGTTTTATTCCCCACCTCCACACATATATGGTAAAACGGGTATTTTATTTTGTGCAACTGGTGGAGCTGGTTATACTCAGATGTGTCAGATTGTGGTCCTGAAAGGACATCAAGAGGCAAACATGCCAGTCTTATGTAACTAATGCTGGACTCTTCAATAAAACCAGTCATACTTTCTGCAGAGCCAAAGCCACATTCTCCTCACAGTGAAATGAGCTGCAAAAGATGCACCAATAAAATTTTAAAAATAAATAAATAAATAGAACAGGAAATATTTTAATCAGGTGCCTCATTACAGAGGTAGATGCCTACCTTTGGACTTTCATGTGTGATTATCTGGACATTAGAACGTGATAGGTTAGGATTTTTGGAGCCTTTGATGAAGTACTTGGAGACTTCTCTGCAGGCTGTTTTCATCAGATCAGCTTTGCCTACAAATTGAGTGACTCCATTGAGAAACCGGAACAGATTTGAGAGAGAGAACTCTTCTTTAAAAGTCCTCTTTAAAAGTCATTACCTCTTCCCCAGTATTTCTCCTGTAAACAAAGTTTTCTGTACACCATTCCTACCTTCCCCCTTCTTAGTGAACAAAGCGGCACAGAATTCGTTTGCTTCTCTACATGGCTTTATTTCCTTTGAGCCTTCCTTTACTATATCCATCATCTATTGGCCCTACAGACTATCTCACAAGTCCTGTCTCTGATGTGTTTGAAGCGAATTCATTTTTAGTTCTTACGCCTTTAACAACCTGCTCTTCAGAACACTTTTTGGCTTGCCTTATTGTGTTTAACACCTACTTGCCAAAGCTTTTATCTTTCTTTTTCTTTTTTTGTTTTTATATTTTCCTCACTTGAACAGAACTTCAGTTTGGAAATCAGAATTCTTGCATTTAATAAAGTCCTTCATCTCACTGCTAATTTCCTACTACTTAAAACACACCAGTCTGGCAGGGAAGAAACTTGTCTTTCCAGATTCTGTTGTGATAGTTAGCATATATTTGCTGAACGCATGACAGTATCTTTAAACTATGTCTGTGCTCTTCAAAAGCATTTTTTCAGTGTTCTACCATTTGACTTCCTGTTAAATTTCTTTTTCATAAATGTCACCATTTCTACATAATCCCTCTTTTTGAAAATAAACAGTAACAGAGTTTTTGCCTCTACCCTCAGAGCCTCTCTGGTCACCTTCACACCTAAGAGTTAATCCAGAACAGTCATTTGATAGTACAGTCTTAATGCTATACTATTCCTCTGTAGGCCTAGAATAGGAATACTGCATTAGATGGTGATAGTAGTTGGCTTATTTATCTGATCTGACTCTAAGCTGTCCTTTATGCACAGGATCAATGCTCCACCAGTACAACTGTTTTTCCTACATTTCTGTACCATTGTATTGCAGAGTCCTTCTGTTTATATTCCTTCTACTAAGTTTTTTATATGCGTATTATGTCAAATCCTCAAGGTAAATGACTCAAAGTAGAACAAAGCACTGAGACTCAACATATACAAGTAGCATTTTTCCCCAAGGTCTTATATAGATGTCAAGCTGCTTCTTGATTTTATACAGAATGTTGTTTTGTTTGACACTCCTTTTGGCTCAGAAGATATTAGAGAAGTTCTTTGTCTTTGGAACAAAGGGGAAAAAAGTTAAGAAACAAGATCTATTTTCAAGCCCTGGACTGGGATAATCATCAACTTTTTAAAGCAACAGAACATTCCTGATAAAGGTTGGGGGTACTGAGAATGTCAAAGAAAAGAATAAAAAATTTTTATTAACTGGTAGTTGGATAGAAGGCATTTTTCAGTATTATTATTAATGGATTAAATGTACAAGTAACTAACTGGAAATTTGATTCTAAAATAAAGTCAGACATACAGAAGACAAAAAAGTCCCTAAATGTTTGTCGCACACAACATCACAGCACATTCCCAATGAGTGATGTTTCTATTGAAGTATGCATGTTTTGATCAGGGATCTCAGCATAACTTGACTCTAACTGTAGCTGTAGGCTTCTACACAGCAAAGAGGGTTTATGGCTAGACACTGTATGCAAAGGATTTTTTTTTTTCTGGAAGAAAAAGACCAGCTCAATATATAGTCTGAATAAACATACAAGGATAGGATACTAGAGACTACAAGAAAAAAATGGGACAATGCATCTATATTTAAGTGGCTCTAATCATATGATGGTAGTGGAATTCTGATATCTGTTTGAAGTGGGGTCCAGATGAAATCCAGGCTTAATTAACTGCACCCAAATAAGGCCAAATTCAACACGGGTATGAGGGTGGGACAGGATCTCTGAGAAGAGTAGAAAGAAGAACCACAAAAGAGTGAGAAGGAACCTAATTTTTAGCAAAAGAGAGAAGACAGAGGGATCTGGGGACACATGAAAGACAGGGTCAGAAAGGTGTGAGCTCTGTTGCTAAAGAAGGCTCCAGAGGTCTGTAAAGTATGTGACATAAGTAGACACCTTCTCCCATAATTTTTTTGTTTCCAATTTACTTGCAGTCTGCAAAATAATTAAAAATTTTAAAAGTCCAAGATGATCAGACCTCGTTTACCAAGCAATGCTTCACTTGCAACATTTCAGACCTTCCTTTTTGCAACAGCAGCATCACTTAATCTGTTTTCCTTACCATATGAAGTTGATAATCCAAATACGTCACATTCACCAGGAAAGACTTTTGTCACCTGACTGATTTTTAAGAATATTTTTTCATTAACAATGTGATTTAAGGTTTTCTGTATTTTCTAATAGACCACCATGCATGCATTCATACATCTAAAAATCATACCATCTACTTTGCTTTGTATCTCAACCTTCTAATTGCTCATGATCTTCACTGATGTGATGTGAAGTATTTTACAATTTGCCAAGAACCAAAGGTAAAAAGGAAAAATACCAAGAGACTACTTGAAAGTTAAGGAAAGGAGGGAAATTTAAATGAGGCAGAAATGGGAAGCAGAGAAAGATTTGTCGGCCAGCAGAAGACAGACAATGGGTCTTTAGAACAACAGATCTCTAAGCCCAGAGTAAATACCAGATACTTCTGACTTTGGGTAAATAAATCGATTCTGATATTCCACCCTGACAGACCTGAAACACAGAGTAAGTAATTAACCTTCAGCTTGTCAGAACTGATACTTAGTCATCATCATCAGAGTCACTAAAGGTATAAACCCCGAAGGAAAATATCATTCTGCTCCTGTCACCCTCATTTGTGGACCAAGTCACACAATGAAAGTTTTTCTAAACTCATTTCGGATGAAGAATGGTGCCTTTACAGTTGGTTTAATGGAATAATGAGCAAGTTGAAAGGTCTTGGTGTAATATTTGAGTTTCAGATTTAATTTCAGTAGGATCATTCTTCCTCCTTGCAATTGGCTGAGAGCTTTCCAAGTTTTCCTGATTGTCATTTGAAATGAAAAGCCCTGTCAGGTTGTAATGAGTCCAGAAAAGGACATTCAGGTCCTGATACTGTGTACTTGAACTATGCCTTTTGAAGCAGCACATTGCTCTGTTGAAGCACATTTTCTTGAAGCTGGGAATTTAAAATATTTTTTATTACATGACTAGAAACCACCTACTCACAGGATTCCGCTTGATCAGGTGGCATTATTCATGTTCGCAGGCTTCTGTTTGTTAGATTGACGGGGTGACTTCCCTTAATTTCTTAAATCTCTATCGTTGCTATGTGTTTACCTGAGTCCTATTTAATCTTGCAGCAGTACCCCTCAGGAAGGAGAGAATTCACGCTCATGGTTTACATGACTAATTGATTCTTGTCGACAAAACCAATGCTAAAACAAGTAAGTACTGCAGATGCCTCCCTCCTTAAGGTGGAAGCCAAAGAGGCTCTGTATCACTCTCCAGCACTTCAAGCTGTTAGCAATTAGTTCCATGAGACATTGCCAGAATGTGTCTGTTTATGGTGGGAAACACTGAAAATATTATACATTCAGGTTTCATTAAAATATATAGGCCCAGAATTAATTTGTGGTCTCAGGTCAGATACAGCAACCTCGCTTGAGTTTTATGGCACCAAAAGAAGAAGTGAGGGCTCAGTAATAAATGCAATATGGATTTTTAAAAGGAGATTTTAGATAACAAGCAACAATTTATTTATTATTTCTTCTTTGGAGAATAACAAGCCACATATAGCCTGATGCTGAAAATGATGGGGGAGAGATTTTTTTATCTTGCCCCCTATAATAGATTTTTTCTTTTGCTCAATTCTCTCTGTGAATAACAAGAGTGGCAGCCATTTTCTTCCAGCTCAACATCAAAACCCCTTTCATCTGCTGTCTAAATGCAAACAAAGCAAACCTTCCACCAGCCCTTTCTTTCCAGATAAATTAAAACTCTCATGTCCTGGGGCCTAAATCAAGCCTACAGGCCTTCCCTAGATAAATCCTTTCTCAACCTGAAATCTTCTTGCTACACGTGCTCCTTGTAAGATAATTTTGCAGTAGCTAATCAATAATGCAACAGTAAATTGCATTTAAATAAACATTAGCAGCCCTCTTAATGAATAAAACCTCATTTGCAATTTGTCAAAGTCAGAAATGCTGGACTCTTTTGATATTCATTAGAATATTGGAAATTGGAGCTTTGACAGGTTTTATGTATGTTGCAATTATGATTTTTGTGAATAAAGGAAGTGCTTTATTTTCACAAGAATTCTTGAACAAAAACAGTGATATATGCTATGGACTTGATAGATCTCAATTGCCACCTTATTAAAAATGCAAAAAAGAAAAAGAAAAAAGCCCATGTTACAGTCACAAATTTTAAAAGGTTGATATGTCCTATACATATATTTTGTAAAAACTTATTATGAAATTCCTTCTTTTGTGTGAAGAATTTTAATTAATTTGTTGTGATCCTAAGCTTTGGAAAAATACAATTCTTGATAATTAATTTTTATGCAGCAATATGGTATTACAGTTGTATGTGTCACTAATTTTGTAGTGAAATTGCAAAATGAAAGCATGTTTACACATCATATATTGTAAATTCACTTAATAAGGTTTTTTGGTTTTATCCCCATTTTTCAATGGAAACACTTCATTTAAATGTCCCCATGTGAAACATCTGCACCATGCACATTACTGTATGAATTCAGTGCTTTATAAACAAAGTCTTACACCTGGGATGGAGGAAAAATTCTAATTTTGAGAACCATTAGATTGTGGAATAGTATCCCAAGGGAAGAAGGAGAAGCCATATCCACAAGCTATTTAAAAACAAATTGGAAAACCTGAGCAGTACAGTGCAAAGAACAGAACGACACAGAGAGACAAACACACCACAAATGATGTGCAATTTGTTTTCTGTCTCTGGGATTGCACAGAAGAGTAAGGCCAAGCAGGGCGTAGCACACAGCTCTGGTTTACTACAGGAGTTTCCATGGAAAAATCCAGCTACTCTTTAAAAAATGTGTGCACACGTGCACACGCACACACTTAGATTTGTGTCTTTGGCACTGACGTGAGAAATCCTCCTACGTGAGGTTCCTTTGCGGGAAGGAATGGTAACGAGCACAACGCATTCCTCTTGCTCTGAAGGAGTTTGAACTCATGCAGTGTGAACCGTATTTGTGAACAGAAACCCCAAAACATCTCCCTTTCCCTTACGTAAACCCACAAGAAATGTTAGCTCTTTGGAAACACCACTTTAATAGTCTTGTTGGAAGGACCAGGCCCTCAGTGTGAGGGAGTCTGAGGAGTTGTATATATTTTTGAATTAAATGTCACTATACAAAACACTGTTCTCTGAAGTTTATAAAGATATACGTACTGATATATTGTAGAAAATAGTCGATGGCAGCTTGTACAATGAGCAATATCTATTTTTTTAATTCATTCAAGCATTAATGAGGCCCAAATCTGTTTAGCTTTGAAAATCATGAAATGCATGAAGACAAGAAAGACAGATCCAGCTGCTACCACACACATTTGCGACTTTCTGTGATCTCCAGAATGTATTTATCCCAAGGTACATTTATGAGGGCAGAGGAGGCCAAATTATAGCTGTGGCTCATAAAGTAGCTTGATTGGCTCATGAGAGGCCAGTAAAGACAGAGGCTAAAATGAGCATGGCCTGAACATCAGCGCAGTGTATGCCTCATCTGGGCACCGCACCCTGCCATGGACACGCATCCATTTAAAGCAGCTTCTTACTCCGAAATGGCTCATTCCCAGGAAAAGGTTGTGTAAGCCTGATTTATGGTTTCCACCTTTAATCTCTGAGTCAGGACTCCTTTCCTGTCACCATCAGGGCAGTTCTGCAGGCAAAACAGAGCTGTAGCCAGGAGGAAAAACAACCCCTTTCCCCCTTCCACCTTCCTGCTCCTTGGTCAATGCCGTTTCTCCATCTTGGCCTCCAGGAGCAGGAACCTGGCGGGGGTCTGCCCACCTTTCCTCTCTGACCAAATGAGGAGCTGCTTTGCAAAGGCAGCACTTCAGAGTAAGGGATCAATCCTCTGTGTGACAGAGGAAGAGTCTTGAGACTGCAAGGAAGACCTGCAGGTGTTGTGCATCTCCGCTTTGTGCCAGATCAGGCATTCCCAAGCTGAGCCATTTTGGGAGCCCCTGCCAGCAGTTGCTCCCATGTCCTGTGCATACTCAAGAGGACCAATTGTGTCTACAGACAGTACAGATGTATGGCTTTGAAGAAGCCTGTGTGCCACTAATGGTACACAAACACCACAGTTTATACATCTCTGCTCTCAAATTCGTTACCTCGGTGAGCGAGACTGGGGGCCGAGAACCAGGAGCAACAACAAGACATCACAACGCCACAGGAGTCAGGGCTCCACTCCTGTACGTGAGGACAACCTGAAAGGCACAACACTGCTCTTCTCTCCACTGTCCGCCAACTGGCAGCAGGATAGCTGACAGTCAACAGAGCAGGATTGCAAGCATTTGCATTCCCAGGTGAAGATGAGTTCTCCCACCAAACAGGTTCCGTGTCCCCCACATCCATCACCTGACACACAGTACAGAACAGATCCCCTGAATGAAAAGCTCAGACGTCCTTCAGGTGTTTCTTCATGGATGTTCTGCCCTGGCAAGACAGAGTCCTACAGCATTGCCTTGGCACCACAAACTGCTTGTTAAAGTACTTTGTTAGGAGATGACAGAAGTTAGCCAAATCTTTTTTCCCGTGTGATGCACTGTCACATTAGGTGAAGGGAATGTCAGTTATTTTTGCATGCATCCTCAACCCTATGTGAAACAATTTTAAGAGGGGGGGAGGGGAAATAAAAGATTCAGGGTGCTGTGGGAAGCCACTATTAGTTATCTCCCTTTAAATAACCACACAAAAAATACTGCAGACAAGAGTTTAGAATCATAGAATCATAGAATCACAGAATGGTTTGGGTTGGA
>NW_010253516.1:26846-45415 GCF_000690775.1 Eurypyga helias
GAAGAATTTCTTCCTGATATCTAATCTAAACCTCCCCACTTTCAGTTTAAACCTGTTACCTTGTCCCATCACCACTACAGGCCCTTGTAAGAAGTTCCCTCCCAGCTTCTTTGTAGCCCCTTCAGGTACTGGAAGGCTGCAATAAGGGTTCCCCGGTGTCTTGTCTTCTCTAGGCTGAACAAGCCCAATTCTCGCAGACTTTCATCACAGGAGAGGTGCTTCAGCCCTCTGATCATCTTTGTGGCCTCTTCTGGACTCATTCCAACCTGTCTATATCCTTCTGATGTTGTGGGTTCCACAGCTGGACGCAGCACTCCAGGTGGGGTCTCACCAGAGCAGAGTAGAGGGGCAGAATCCCCTCCCTCGACCTCCTGGCCACACTTCTCTGGATACAGCCCAGGATACGGTTGGCTTTCTGGGCTGCCAGTGCACACTGCCGGCTCATGTTCAGTTTTTCATTCACCCGTACCCTGAAGTCCTTCTCCTCAGAGCTGCTCTCTATCCACTCTCCACCGAGCCTGTACTTGTACTTGGGATTACCCCAACCCAGGTGCAGGACCTTGACTTGGCCTTGTTGAACTCCATGAGGTTGGCAGTGGCCCACCTCTCCAGCCTGTCCAGGTCCTTCTGGATGGAATCCCTTCCCTCCAGCATGTCAACCACACCACACAGCTTGGTGTTTAATGCATCTGGTATTCCCAACAGCCTTCTCCATGCATTTTTGCCTCTGACTTTGAGGGACAGAACACACAAGGAAGAGAATTGCTCATATTCAAGTTAGAGAAAATAATTCTATCTGCTCTCTGTGGAGGGAGAGATTAAGTTTCTGCCCTTACTGATGCAGAATCGACTTTGGGGTCTCTCACCATGTATAACAGGATTGTTTATTTAGGATGGAGGACTCGGGATGCCAGACTTTGGTAGGCATGAGCTGCATTATTCTCAGTATTTTAGGCAAAACATTGTGGATACTTTTGACATTTAATAAATAATAAATTTGACATCTTTAAACATATTCTCAGAAACCAGGAAAACAATATTCTTATTTTCCTGTTCTAGCCACATCCTGAGTCTATTACTTGTCCCCTACTAAGAGAAAAAGAAAAAAAATTGAATTGTAACAGGTGTCTTGATAAAAATATTAGACAAATAGTACCACATCTGACCCAGAACTCCATGCACATATTCTCAGCGCAGTTGTTAACTGTTTATTCAACATATATACACACACGCTTGTAAATATTGGTTCTTGAATAAGAATGAAAAAGAACTATTTTCTTATTAGTGACACTAGGCTCAAATTATAATCATTACAAGTAGTAATGTCTTTAAAAATACAGTGTTATACCTATGAGCAGATATAGATTTTGCATTTCCATTACAATACTTTAATCTATGACCTTTGTCCTTTTATTACGATACTATTGAAATTAGGTTGTTGGAACGAAGATGTGGCTACTAATTTATTCATTGCTTTTCCTCTTTTTTTTTTTTTAACCTAAGGGTAGTAGAAAGGTCTGAAAATGATTTTAAATCAGATACCTTTTTTTATCTGTGTAATGTTTCCCCATGAATACAGGGCTTTGTTGAGTCTAGCAAAGGCTCTAACCTTGTCCTCAGGTTAATATACGTACACACTAAAAATCAGAAGTTGGACCTCATAAACATGATTAGCCAGTAACCAAAGGAACCTTATCAGTTTCAAAAAACAGTTTTGAAACCAATATATTGAAAATAAGAGATATACATATGCAATACTATGTTGTTACTACTAACATTTCCATCCCTACAAGGCCTCCAGCAGTTTTTTGATACAAGAAGAAACAGAAACGATGACATTTTCACTTTGCATTTCATATCAGCACACTAAGCTAAATTAGCTAGTCCCAATTCGGGTTTCATGCAGAAGTAAATCTAGAGAAATTCCATGGCAGTCAAGGACGCTGCATACATCACTGGGGTAAATCTACCAAATCATGTCTCTGCTACTTTCATCTGTAATGTGTGAGGATAGATGGAATGAAATGGGCACAAAACAGACTACCTCCCTGTCTTTTTGCACACACAGTACAGCCACAGTCCCTTCCCAAAATTTGCACTTCCATAACATACAGTATTTCTACACCTTTAGCATTTTGCATGTCAAATACCAACGTTCTACCAGCTAATGCCGCGGCACAGATAGTCTTCTTTATCATCTCTTTTCTTGTTAAAAATCTGAATGGATAAATTTCCAGCGTACTAAGATTATGCCATAACTCCCACAACCTACAACACGACTTCGTTAGAGCCACCTGAGAGACTTTTACTTTGTCCATTTTAACTTTATTTAACAACAGTCATACACCATTCACATTAGCTCAGATTACGCATTTAATTTCCTTAAGTGCTACCCTTAAAACATCGCCATGCTTAATGTTGACGTCTAAATGGTACCATTTACGCTTTGCTGTGAACACCTCATTAAAGCAAATGGAGCAGGTAAGGAGGTAGAGCATCTGCCTTTGTGGAGGCAAATGGGGAATCGCATGCCTTTGCCTGGGAACAGTTGAGCACAGTTTTCAGCCTATGTAAATTGATGTAGCTCCATAGATTTCACGGGAGCTTCTCTGATTTCTATTAGTTACAGATAAGGCAAGGTTTTCTGTGAGCTTTGGATAAGGTAATATTCCCCATCACCATAAAGTCACTTAGGAGATGCCTCCAGAGCACTGGCTGTTTATAAACTGGACACAGGTGCTTTTTAAAACAGGCGCTACTTACATGCCACCTTTCCAGTAACAAAGATCAGCATTTTTTTCCTCTCCTCTCTTGAATATCAAACTTGTGACTATTTATTATAGGAAGAAAAAAGTACTTTTTCCAATTAAAAAAAAAAGAAAAGGAGGGAAAGATAGAGACTGATTTCCCCTGACTTGCCAAAATTTCTCTCTTTGAGTAAGCTCAAACACAGGATATTTTGGAAGTTCTGAAAGTGTAAAAAGCCAGGGTGATTATTCATGTTATTCTGCCTTTTTTTTTTTTATTGTTGCTTTCAATGAACACAGGTACAGTGAAAAAATCCTACTGATTTTTACATGCATTTTTAAAGTATTGTGAAAGAAGAAAGAACCACAAGCATCTGCTAAAGTAAATAGAGGAAGAGATACCACTAAACCAGCCTAAATGCAGTTTCCTTCACTGTAACATCTGCAGTAGAATCAATGGGCTACAGAGGAGATTTCATCCCTTTCTACTGCAGCAAACCACAGCAGCGATAGATTAGACAGACTATTTTATCTTTAACATGATTTAGCCATAGACCTGTTGTCGGTAAGTTGCATCATTTCCTAAAATCTGCATTAGTGTCCCACCACCCTATAAATTGCTTTATTTCTCCTCAGCTCCCACACCACCATGTGACCACCTTGCCAACACAGAATAAAGTCATATATCATTAATGTTCAAAAAACCCTTTGAAAACTTGGGATAAAAGCTGCCGTATAAGTGCCAAGTATTATTATTATTATTTCCTTGATGTCAATGTGAGCTGTAATAGTCTTTTTTTTTTTCAATTTGTTACTTAAAAGAGAAAGAAAAATTAGCCGGTACACTATTCTCCCTCTGTTTCCAACACCAGCAGAGGCCATCGAGGAATTTACAGCATTCTGTTTCAGATATCTCTTAACCCCTTTTGTCCCAAAATATGGAATCAGTGTTAACTGCGGTCGATGCCATTTCTCCTTGGCACGAGTCTTGGAAACAAGGAGTTAACACATGCTGTAGCAGCTATTGCTTTTACTGACAGCATATGTTCGTTATGAGATGAACAGTTTAAGCCAACTGAGTACACAGGAACATTAATAGCAAAGGAATGGCTATATTAACTTCAAAAAGCTTACATTAATGCAATGTGAAATTGTACATTTTGTGAGGCTTTCAAGTTCATTTTTTCCAAGTAATTTGTGCACAAAAAGTCTTAGAAACTTTGCTGAAGCAAATAAATAAACAAATGCCTCCTCCTACTCCAACTTGTTCCTCTAATCTATTACCTAAATTAATTATCTTCATTTTTTTTCCCCTCCAAAAGTCAACAACAGAGGAGGTTTAAATAAGTGAAAATAAAACCTATTAACATTGTTTTGCAACTTTATTGATAGCGCCAGTTGCAAAGCCATCTCCTGTCACATCCTAGCGCAGAGGGATGGAGAGAGTCCTCATGTCCTCACCCAGCAGCAGGGAAACCCAGTGGTCAGCGAAACCGAGTTTCCACAGCAACACCCGGTTATGTTTCCCAGGCAACCAGGATCCTCAAACTCGGGTGGCAATTGGCGAGCAGAGTAGTTTGGGGACAGTAAAATCTATTTTCCCACTTTGCCGAAGTAGGAGCTGTGCCTGTGGCAGGCTCAGGTGCCTGCGCTGCGTGGCAGTGCACAAGGAACAAGGGGGCTGCAGGACACAGCTGCTTCTCCTGACCCACAGCTACCTGAGGCTTCTTCAACCTCTTCACTCTGCTTAGCAGAGCTCTCAAAACAATAATACTGCATATCTTTCTTTACAGTTATTTTCTTCTTTTGCTTATTTCATAGTTAGTTACAACTCCTATATTCCTATTTTTAATACTACCTCATATGCATTTGGTGCCAGCTTTTGGGAAAGCAATGGGTTTTTAACTGCTGGATTAACAGCAGAGGACCAAACCTTGCTATCTGCATTCAGTTCTCAATTCACACGCCACTGCAGGCAAGGGAAGGTTTGTCCAAGCAACAACGGGAAAATTCAGATTCCAATTATCATAAAAAGGTTTGATTTCAGAGAAGGGGCACAATAACCTCATCCCTGGTATTTAGACAGATGTGGGGACAGAATTTGATATAAACTCTTTAATGCAATGCCCTGTTGTTATTGGTGTTGACCTTGGTTGTTTTATCAATACCAGGCTTGCTGTCATCTGAAGACATTAGAGAAGGGAAGCAGGCAAACAACATTTCCCAGGCAGAAATTCACCTCTCTGCCTGTCTTGACCACTATCTCCAGATTTGTGGAAATAAATATCTGAATATTATCATTCTCTAGGCTTTCTTGAACACACTTATTAGGTTATGAAGAAGTTTCACTACTTCAAAGACCATATTGGCAGCTGGTCTTGTCCTTGCCAAGAATGACATATCTGAGGATGAAAGTTGGTGTTTCCAGTTCAGTAATGTGTTTTTATGGCATGGAGAAACAAATCTAGGCAAGACATACAGCCCAACACGTGAGGTAAACCAGCATCTCTAGCCATTAATCAGTGCCATCAGGCAACCTTCAGAGTACTGCGGAATATTGTGTGATTCTTGGCACAATTACAAAAAGAAAAAAATCCCCAAACTAGTATTAGACAAATAGGCTAACCTAAATTTTTTTAGATATGAGAAGCCACCCTGGTTTTCCAAGGTATCTGTGCCCCAGTGTCCCACTGTACCTTCTCATGCCACTGCAATCAATGTCCCCTCTGCCCTCAGAAGCTGTGATAGAAGCTGCAGTCACACCAGGTCCACTTCTCTTTGCCAGCTGAAGCTATGAAAGAGACAACAATTGAGGTCATATCAGTGAAGATTTGCTTTTTCTTTCTACTCTACAGGCACAGAAGACAGAAAAATATAGATTTTGGGGTTAAGTTCACATGTGCTGAGTGCTTTGTGCTGCCAGAAATTAGTGACCTTTGTGACTCCTACTTCCATGTAGACCTGAGAAGAAATTATCCTAAGTCACAAGGAGTTTTAATCTTTTTCTTCCATAAATAGCATCAGGAAGGTCAAAATTAGGCTTCTCCTGTGATTGGAAACTATGAGAACTATCTCCTCTGGCCCCTTTTAAAGATATGGCATAATACCTAAAGAAAAAGACAAACATAATCTATTTGGTCTGTGTTTTAAAAGGCTGTCCTGTAGTGTCTACTTAGAATTGAGAAAACGCTGCTTATCCGTGTTCAGTCTCCTCCACCAGCCACTGCTGCAGAAAGAATTTTATCCTGTGCCAAAGAAAGATGTCTAATGCTCGCCTTACCAGCAAAATATGAGGTGAAAAGAATTCCTCTTCTATAAGAATATTGTGCTACACTACCCAAAACCTAATTATCTTGAGCAAACTTATATAAGATGAAGAAAAAATTCAGTTTAAATTTGCAAAATATATGTCTGGAAATTAGCTATCAAGACAGGTCATGTATATATTAAATAACTTCTCAGATCTTGTGATCTTTTAAATAATAGAATTCTAAAAATATCACTGACTACTGAAAAAAATAGAATTACTATAGCCACTATTCTGCCTCTTACTCTGTCCTACCCATCTATTGTACTCCAAGCTCTTGAGTAACTCTGAAAAGCTCTTGCAGGCATGGAGTACTCCATCCTCCTTCCATGATGCATATGCATTGGCCCAAGTGTTAAAGAAGGCTTTAGGATATCACACATGGAAAATCCAAACAGTTAAACAGGGACAGCTTCCTTATATTTGGAGAGCAAGGGTCTTCAGGTTCTCTTGGAAAGTTTTGGGAGCATCAAGTGGGTCTGTATATTTGAAGTGAAAGGGAATAAACAGCTAAAACATCAGGGGAGCCAGGAGGACCAAAGAAATGAAAAATCACGATCTATCTTAACATGATAAACTATCACACCAGCTTCTCCAGCACTTTAAGGCTAGGAAAATCAAGGCTGCCGCTATTTTTCTACTTGCAAAAAGAACAAAACAAAAAAACAAACAAACAAAAAAAACCCATGGCAAGGACAAGGTTTTTTCTGAAACAGCTGGCTGACTCCGTCCTTTCAATGATTCAGTGCATTTGGACCAGAGGAAATATCTATCAGAAAAATGTGGGTCTGTTCATACAGAAAATGTACCTTGTGTTTGTAGTAGCACTCTCCTGGACTTCCAAAAACCCTATCCAAAACCTCCCTGTTAACATGGGCAGAGGCTACCCGTGGTCACTGAAAAAGTCTGTGCTCAGGCTGCTTTTGAGAATGATCTTTCTCAACACCTTGCACCATTCAGCACACACTGCTCCTACAAGGAGGAACCTCAAAATAGGCAGCACTGCAGAGCAAAGGAGTGATGCTGTTCCTACATTGTTTTATAACTGAACAGCCAGCAAGTGCTATTAAATTCCCAGAGCGGAACTAGCACACAAACAGAATTCACAAGGATGCCTTAAGTCTTGAGGAGGAAGCTGCAGGAGACACGCGTACCACAGTATCTAGGCAGCACAGGAAGATATTACACCCTGACCCTTCTTGAACCTTGTCCACTAGCTTTAGATAGGTCCTCTGCACTGCTCAGTGCTGACATTATATGTTCTAGTAATCTAAGATAGCTGAAAATCTCCCCTGAACTTGTACTGCCTCTGCCCAGCAGTGTGCCTGGAATCACAGCAGGATTTACATGGAGGAAAATTCCACTCCTCATCAAGAGAATTACTTATTGCTTTGTAGACACTGGTTACAAAGTCTGGCAATTCTTTGGACAACAGCAGAACTGTGAGTTGAGCTTATATCCTGGGACCATTTTGCCATAAAGTTCTACCAAGTCATATAACCACTTTTAAAAGTATTTCTTGGAGAAAGAGAGTGCCCATTGGCCCAGCACAAGCGACGCTGTGGGATGCTCCTCGATGGCAATGCTCTTATTGCGACCGTGTTAGTGCAAGGCAAACAAAGCGGAGAAAAAGGAAACAAAGTTTTGTGAGGAGGGTTAAAGAGCTCTCTGCTCATTTACTGGCGCTGGTCTATCAAACATTTGAGAAACAAGCCCTGCATTGCTATAATGACTCTTGAACCTTCCTGTTTATCCTTTCCTCCCCTCTCTCAAAATTCTTTGTCCAGCTGTGAACCAAACAGTAAGTCGTCTTCATTCCTGTCTCAGCAAGGTCAAAATGATTGAATATGCCTTGAAGACAGAAGCAAAGTAAGTCAAAGAATCTAAAGGCAGCACACACTGCAGCAATGAGGATTTTCCCCTCTACTCTCGAGACTGCCTGAAGCAGTTTCCCAAACGCATGTGTGAGTCAGACTTTTACCATTCTGATCGCAGTTGTTATCTCAGCATAGTCAAACATCCATGTTACATTTCAGAGGAACTGCATAGGGTGCTTTGCAACATAATCATGTCAAGCTTGAAGGAGAGAGATTCATGTAATAGCAGTAAGGGAACGGAGACAAAAATATGTAATCTTGGGTCTAATCTGGCTGTGCTTAATACCTGCCCTTATCCTGCTTGCCAAAAGTGATAATGCCTGTTACTCTGTTTTCTATTGCTGGGCTAAAGGTTGCACTGGTAGTATTTACTATAATGATTCCATTTTGGTTTTTTTAAAGCTTATCTTGCTTGCTTCCCTCAGCTTTCAAACTTTGCTGCAGGTCAGGTGCCATGCAGCAGTTCCCAGAACAGCCCATTTCTCCTGTGACAGCTTGGCTTCTTCCCTGTTGTCTTGTCCTGGTCTGCCAGCAGTCTCTCCAACTCCATCGTACTCTTTTCCTTACTGTTCTCAACATCAGCCCAAGTTGCTGCATAAAAAGGAAGATGAGCTACGTTCTGCTAGAGTGTTCATTCAGTTCAAAGTTACCGTGGTGGTCCTCAGTCTCTTACATTTCCCCTTCTTTTGTTCTTTTCCAGCATTGTGCTTAAGGCCTGATTATGAGTGCTCACAGATCTAGTGATTTTCATCTTAGCACACTGTCAGGTTAAATCACTGGCGATGTCCTCTCACCAGGAGTTTGCAGTTCAAGGACTGCCTTTGGATCAGGCGTTGCATGATTCAAATAAAAAATTCACATGCGAGTGTTTGGTACTGTAGTGACAAGGTGCTATTGCTGCCTGCATTTAGTGACCTTTTTTGTGAGTGCGAAGGACTTGCTGCCAGAGATAGAACCTCACTGTGAAATACTGCAAATGCAGCATCCTCCCAGAGCTATGGTTCTGTGGACTTGTGTAGCTGAGCAACCCCGTGGTGCCATCTTTCTTTGTTCCTGGTCAATCCTGCACAACAGCCAGTCCTTACTGGGATCTCAGTTTGTGCCTGACCAATCTGCCTCCCAGACCAGCCACAGAGCCAAGGAATAATTTAGGCTGAAAAGGAGCTCTGAAAGACACCCAACAGGCCCCTATGCCTGAAGCAAGCTCAATCAGATCAGGTTGCTTATGGTCTTTTCTAGCTGACATTTTAATGTCTCCAAGGATAGGAGTTCCACCTTCCTGGATAACCTGCTGAAATTTATAACCAGCTTCATGGTGAAAAAGATGCAAAAACCACACTCACATCTAATAAAAGTGCCCCATGGTCCACCGTGCTCCTGCTGCCTCCTGTGCTACCACTGTGCACCTTCAGAGAGACCCTGGCTACATCTCTACACTCTCCAGTTGTAGACAGCAGTAAGATCCCTCTAAAGCCTTTTCATATTACAACTGAACAAACACAGTTCTCTTGGCATCTCTTCATACATGATGTGCTCCAGCCCACTGACCATATTGGTGGCCTTCACCAGGCTCAGTCCAGCATGCTGTCTCATAGAATCACAGAATGGTTTGGGTTGGAAGGGACCTTAAAGACCATCTAGTTCCAACCCCCCTGCCATGGGCAGGGACACCTTCCACTAGACCAGGTTGTTCAAAGCCTCATCCAGCCTGGCCTTGAACACTTCCAGGGATGACACATCCACAACTTCTCTGGGCAACATCTCCATCCGCTTCTGAGTGTTGAGAGCACAAAATCTCCAGAAAGAAGGTAAGAGCATTTTATTTGCTTCCCTTTCACAGTTTCTGAAGGGGTTAGAGAAGCTGCACTTGATCTACTGCAGTAACCCACCGTAGATTTTTTGCACTAGTTATACTGCATTTTGCTGACTGGAAAGGTAGGAACCAACATATGAAAACAGAGACCAAATCATCTTTTAATTACAAATGTGAAGTACTGTCTAAGCATTGCAGACAAAACACAATTCAGACTAACTATTTTGTCATACCGTAGATAAAGGTAGGAAGAGGTAGACTAATTATTTCCTTCGGTATGTTTTCCACAGTTTCACATGCTAACAGCAGTGCTGTAACTACCACTTGGGGACTTCAAATTGATACTATAATGGGATCTGATTGGTGGTAGAACCTTAAAAATCATTAAAGAATTCTGAAATTTGTTAAAAAATTTAAAACAATCTTATTACTGTGAACAGATTATATTTTAACTCTGTAACTGGTATGTAATTCTTCTGAAAAGGGTATTAATTAGTGCCTAATTGAATTTTCAATTTTATTTTGTGCCAGGTAGATACTTGAGTAATAGGGCCTTGACTGAGCAACTAAGTAACCAAAAATCATTACTACCAGTGTGCACTGGATCCATGCTGATCACCTACCTGCCAAAAAATAAAAAATCATTCACCTTGTTTAGCTATTTTTCTAGTTCTGTTTGTTTGGATGCTTATGGGGAAGCAGTAGTTCTTTGCAGTTCCTGGGAATTAAATACAGGTATTTTAATTTGACCTTTTGTTGAAAAAAAGACATTTTCACTAGACTAGCTCCAGTGAATTAAATGGAATAACTACAACTAGGATTTTTCTCCTTTGTTTTGAAAGGGGAAATTCTTTGGGGATTTGCTTCTTCCTTCTTTTTCCTTTGATTAGTAAATTAGCAAAGGGCTGAATGGAGATACAACAGGCACTTGTTCTGGAAGTACTACTTTATAATGCATTTTCCTGGGGGCAAACAGCATGCATGGAAAACGAAGAGAACCAAGTTAGGTAAGCAAGGTGGGCTGCCTCTCCTATGGATACAGACCCCTGTGTAAACAGAAACAAAGTCGACACAGAAAAGATATGTACCATTTTCATAAGTTCTAACTGAAATTGTATAAGCGTAAGCATAATCTTATTTTCCATTCCCCTTGGCATCACTTTGTGGTTTATTTGTTTTCTGATGTGCCTTACATTGTCGCCTTTTGTCTTTCAGAGATGTGAATTGTTCGCAGTTTCCTTAGCTGCAGTTGCACTCCCAAGAAATATGGGAAAATCCTTCATTGCATAGAAGGTCATTATGTAATAGATAACGAGGGCGGGAGCAGGAGAGGGGGAAGGGGGGGTGGTGTCTCTGCATCAACTGGTGGCATAATCCCCAAGGGAAAACAGACTTTAGTTGAACAATCAGAAAACTGGCTTGCTTTATGGTGTTTACACTGCTGCTTGCTAATGGATCACCATAAAGGAAGCAAAAAGGACTCTTACACTATTGAGTATGCTATCATGGGAGTCTTCTGAGTGCGCCTTTTTTATTTGCTGCAGTCAGGTTAATGAGCTCACCAGCCCACTTGATGTCAAGGACTTTGTAACAAAGCAATCTCTCATTAAATGCTGCCTGGCACCACTCTCTTGAAGCAAAGGGACATTCAGATTATTGAATGCCTTTGTATTCCTCATTCCTACCAGGCTATGGCGTCCAGCAGTGGCATCAGTCCCGCACACTTGCTGGCAGCCATCCAGTCATGCGCCTGCCCTCTTCAAACTGCATGGGCATTTGCCAATCTAAGCAGCACTAGTAGGCAAACAAGCATGGCACACGACTGCTTTGGCTGGTAGCCAGATGTGCGGCTGAACCATCTCACTTCCCTGCTACTGTACGGAGAAACATATTCTTTTCCCATTCTCTCCCATTCAGATAATTTACATGGAGAAGTTTTGTTGCGATACAAAGGAATGTGCATTTATCTGCATTCTCTTTCTGCTTTAACACCTTTTTTTTCGTCTCAGTAGTGCAGGTCACAAATTCATCCGTGGCTTTATTTAAATACCTCCTGGCTGACAGTTTCTTCAATGAAATGACCCCAGAGTGTTATCAGCTAGCTAGCAGGTGCGTCTCTTTATTCAGAATCTTGCAAGCAACGGTGCATCCTGGGTAAAGAGCAATCTATGCATGATCCAGCTCTTCCCTACATTACTCAGGAGATTTAATGGTTCACTGTCATGAAAGCACTTACAAAAAAATTTTTTTTAAGTTGGCTTTCTGCTGGGCTTTGTGCCCTGAGATATTTTGACACAAACACATAAAATGATAAAGAATGAATTTTTATGAAAAGCTTCATCTCATTCAAAAAAACCCCAAAATTTAGCCTTACACAAGCTATTGTTTTCAGTTGTGAGATACTAAACAGATACTTAATAGTAATGTGGCTGCTCTGTCTATAGTTCCAGGAGTAAGCTGCCTTGTAAAGCATCATGTTTGCTGATGTCCCCATGTGTGTCTGTGCACACAAGCACACCCTGTCCCTATTCAGCCAGCCCCTAACACTGAAGAAATTTGCAACTAGTGCAGCAAGACAAAACCACACTGAATAAAAATAAACATCTTAAAGAATAAAGTCATGCAGTAGATTACAGACAACAGAGAGAATCCCCTTGTCCTTCCAAATGTTGTCATACAGTGGTTTAGGACACACTTCCTCAGAACTTTTCTGTGCAGGGCTCCACCTTTTTGCCTTCCCTGCCAGGGAGGGACAGGGAAAACACAGACCCCAGCAGTGTTTCCAAGGGTCTTGCTCATGAGTTCTGGGTAGTGTGGGGAACTGTTCCCTGGGGCATTCCCCCTGTCTTCCCTAGACAAATACCAAATCTGGTCTTACCAGCAAACACCTGACCAGTGTTCACCCACGCTATAAGCAATTTTTGTCTCCTTCCAGCAGTGACTGGAGAGGAGGTCTTATACAGGTGATGTATATGGGCTCAGAAATTAAAGTGATAGACTCGCCTTTCCTTTCTTGGGAAAAGATTGAGAAAAAGTAAAGTTTTTTGTCCATCTGTAAGTAAAAAGACATACAAGGAGAATAAAGATGATGGGAATTAATTTTATCCTGACCTGAAGTCAAATGGACGTTTGCTGGAGTACAATCTGACTTCGGTTTTGCTCCTGCTTCCATTGAAATTAAGAAGCAAGCTCTTGTTGACTTAGTGAACAGGCTTGTGATTCGCAAATTTGGCTAATCCACTCATATTTTCAATATGAGATTTTGAAAAGGTCACAGAATGCAGAGTCAAGACTGTTGTCCCCAGAAGGGGTTTGGCTTGAGATCAGGCAAAGATAATAAGAACAGTTGTCCGGCTTTTCAATATTCAATATATAGCAGCTGTATTTACTAATAAGACAAGATGATGCTGGGCTGAGGAATGCAGGAAAGTCTTATTTATTTTCAGCCCTCCCTATTCTGCATTTACCAAACAGGTGATTTTTTTTTGGTAGGAAGATCACTGACTTGATTAGGCACCAAAAATCACAATTGTGTGTGCTTTATTTCGAAGTGGAAGATACAAATTTTAAAGAACAGCACTATTTGAAAGGTCTTATGGAATTTAATGATAATGGAAAAGGTGAACATTATTGAAAAATAAATATGTTGTTGAAAAATTCAGTAAGTTATAAGGGTTCAACACCCGTTTATATGTAAAAATACATAAATTGAATTTAAAATAGAATTCTGCTTTTTAAATACAATCACAGTAAATAATTTTAACTCTGTTTCTGGTTTGGGAGTATATTTTTCTTATGGCAATACTTCCCCAGTAGTTGTTCTGGAAGTAGATAATTTTTTAACAAGTTTCTGGACAAAATTAAACTTCATGTTTCAACCACTAGTTTTCTCTGTTACAAATTAAATTCAGCAAGTCATAAAGTTTCATTTATTTTGTCTCTTCTAGCCTGTTTCATTTTCATTCCACTCAACCAATGGGTCAAATACTACTTTGCCCACTTCACAGAGAAGTTAGATTGGATTTCTCTCTTTCTGCTTTTTGCCTTCTTCATCTCCACTCCCAAGTCAGAGCAACAGTACTGATCATTCAAAAAGACTAAACATTAACCCTGACAGAAATATTTCAATAAATAGCTGCAGCTTGGTTTTGGATCCTGTGCACCCAGATAGTGAAAAGATATTTAAGAATACGATCCTTACTGATCTCCATCCCTAGAACAGACTCTGCATTTTACATTCAGGATCATTTATAGATCAGTTTCTGTAGAGAACAAATGTTTTTTCAAGTCCCATACATCAATAATTTTACATACATTTTGCAATTCATTCACACTTCCATTGCTATGGTACAGATGCACATTTTGAGGCCAGCACGAGTTATTATAGTACATTGCTCTAATCCCACGTACTATGTAAACCATAGGATTATACAGTGCAATACCCACTGCATTGCAATCAGCACTGCAGTCAGGAGATAAAACCTGTGAGTTCCCTCTTCCCTACCTTCAAGGAACTGTCTGGTTTCTATTTCTGGTGCCATTAACTTTTCTGAAAAACAAGTACTTTCATCTTGTATGTTGCCAAGCAGTTTCAGCTCCCTGTTCAAATCAACAAGGATGGGAACATTTGCGGCTTGATCCTGTGTGATGCTGAGCTCAGCAGTGCCGAAGAGCTGAGTGAGGCTCACGGGCTGTGTGAGACTCCCCTCTTGCCTGACACTTGCTCGTTTCCCACTGGGAAGGCAACCCAGGGTTGGCAAAGGCACAGTAAGCAACAGGAACTCGCCATGGTGGCTACCTGCGGATGGAGCCTGCAGAGGACATGCTTTTCTCCACCTGGACCTGTTGTTATTTCTTATGTTTACAAGTTTATTTTCCTCTCCCTTCTCCAAAAGAAATGCCATGGTCTCCAAAATGTCATAAAACTTGCAGAATGAGCATTTTTATCTGGATGGTTTCAAGACTTTGTTTTGTGTTTTTCAGCTTTTCAATGCTCCTGTTCCCAGAAAGAAATATTATCAAGCAAGAGGTTATTTACAGACCAGGCAGATGATGTTTTTCTTTCATCAGCTATCTTAGAGGGTTAATTAAGAGATAGAGCAGCAAAATCAGAATCAAGGAAAAATAGGAAGTGTGCTTATTAACAGTGCTTCTGTTTGCTTTTCTAATTGCTTCCTTCAAATACTTTGTCTCCGCTATTACAACCAGCAAGAGCCCTGATGTAGGTCTGACTCCAGTGCATGGCATGTGTAATTCAGGGGGGCACCCAGAGGCCTGGCAGTGGGGCGTTCTGCAGGTAGGGGTGATGGCGAGCTCAGCAAACATGCCGCATCAGCATACCCAGGTCTGCACATCTCATACGGCAACGCTGACCCTTTCTTCCCCCTCCATCCCTCACTCTTATCTGATCACATTTTAACAGATAGAGAAGAGATGAATGATGAATTAAATATCCATCCCAGGACAATCCCGAATGCAGCCATGTAGACCATTCCCAATATTTGGTTATTCAGGGTCAAGCTCCAAATACTAGGAGGAAGAATGTGCAGTGCAATATTAGTAGGGTAAAAAAAAAAGACCAACCAACAACCCAGCCTGTCTCGTCTGCTGACGATCAGAAGATTGGCTGGCTAAATTCTCCAAAAGCAGCCTTCAATTTTTTATCTAGCTATTTATAGAAAACTGCAGAAACAGCTGAGCTGAGCAAAGTGATGTCACTTTTGCTGGGAGGACGGCGTGCTCCGCGGCATGCGCCGAGGCAGCGGAACCCGCTGGAGGCTGGGGCCACAGCCCCACGGTGCGAGGAGCTGTAAACACGGGCATTTTTCAGCTCCGCTGATCAATACGGCATTGATGGCTCTCGGCTGACCTTCAACCCCTCCGGAATAGCAATTGGCCGGCGCTCCAGCTCGCAGTCTGCCAGGGCTGCCGCGCGTTAGCTACCAATTTTACAATCGATCAAAAGTCATCTTTGTCAATAAAGCTCGAGATTTCAAGCAACGGCAAGCAATTTTTGAAAGGTCAGGGCTGGGTTTTTATTTGCGCGACCTCTGCTTTCAAGACGTAGCGCGGTCCCTTATACCCATTAAAAGTAGTAAGAAAATTTAAGATTTCCCACCACCACCACCCCCCTCTTCTTCCATGTATTTTTAGTAAGCCTTTGGGCATTTTCCCTGTCCCTAAAAGAATACGGTTGCGTGGCAACGTCCCCGGTTGCCATGGAGACTCGGTGTGTAAGCAGCTGCCGCAATCAGCATTAACTCCGGGCTCGCAGGTTTGTCATTCCAATGCATAGGGAGGGGGAGACAAATAGGACAGCAGCGCATTGCCGTAAAAGGGAAGTCACCTAGATAATGTCACTCACAAACATATGTTCCACAATTATTCTTTCCACTGTTTTATTGCCGCAATTATAGCTAAACTAAGATTACAAAATTATATGGTTTTAATTTGCCTCCATCGACTATGTTTCACTTCCATTAAAATTAAGTCTAAACCCATTTGAGTAGCAAACTGTTGGCTTTGCAGGGGATGGGGGATTTTGGTTTACCGGTGGGTATTTCGAGGACTAGGTAAAAATAACACCTCTAGGAATCTTAATGTCTCGCCAAAACGAGGCACGGTTCCGGGCACCGGAGTTTTATCTGCCTTTCTCTTTTGTGCTGCCTTGAACTCCACGGCATGGCCACAGCCAGCGATGCTGGCCAGGACCCTCCTCCTCCTCCTCATCCTCTCTCTGGTGGCCCTCCCCTCCAAAAAAATATTTGGAAATTTTATACTCGGCCGTCTGAAAGTTTGGCGCTGGGCTCAGCCCACCGGGAGCTGCAGCAGCCCCCGACGCAGCACCGCGCGATCACTCCGTTTGAAGATCCCCGCAATAAACAGGCGCAATGGGGTTGACTTCAAAATGAAGTAACGCGGCATTAACCCCGAATTTCCTTACATCGGCAGTCTTCAGACAATCCTTTAATGTTACTCCAACATATTTTATTATCTTTGGTTTAGAAGAAGTTTCATTTTGCTCTGTTGCTGCCTGGCTGCTCCCGATCATATTAAAACCAAAAAGTAAAACGTGTTAGGAAGTGTATGGCAGGTGATGAAATGCACCTCTACAGCTATTCTGCAAGAGACTTACAGTTAGTGGTAGTGAGGGACTTTGGTTTGGATTTTTTAATGTATAGGTGGAAGCCTTTAATCAGTGTTAAATATACACATTTGCACAGCTGTGCCGATTCAGTCGTGTAAGCGAGAATCTATTCATGATTTAAAATATTAGGCCACAGAATGATGCTGACTCCCTCAGAAACAATTCCATGTGATGGGAAAAAGCAATGTGAACAAGTATATAAACATAAACTTGATGTTCAGATCCACATGATTTATTTACCAACCTTTTCAAGCAACCAGTTTTTGACCCTGTTAAATCCTTCCATTATATAGAGGCATTTATTACTGTGGATTTGCATAATTAAAATATACATGCCCAGTCACCAATGTTTATAACCATTACTTACTCAGATTCTTATTAAGACTTGCATGAGAAATCCAGCTCTTTTAGATATCATTTTAATTAAAAGATAATCATAGCACAGTATCTTTTTCTTAAGGAATCTACTATCAACATCAAGTTGCAGCTGAAAATATATTTTCATTTTTCACTCCTGCAGAAATGGCTGAACATGTATCTGCTGAGATTTGCAGGGTAAAAAACGCGCTCCCTAGAAGAGACCTTGCATGCCACCATTTAGATAGAGGCTTCTTTCTATGGTCAAGTTACAGTCTATAAACCCCTGAAAATAGAGGTTCATAATGAAAATATGGCTAGACCCTTCACTGCAAAAATGCTAGCAGGTGCTGTTATAATATACAAATCCAGATAGCATACAGTGACCTATTTTCAAAACCAGGCCAGGCAAAATGACATCAAGAAATTGAATTCCTTGCCCTTACTTTAATAGTGTCTTGTCATGCAATCTTCAAATCAGGACGGGTGATCATTGCAAAACAAACCCTAACCCGAGGGACAACAGGAATGTTCTCAGTGCTAATACCTCAGACCCATCACATTGCTTACAATAATTGCCTGATTGCAGAGGGCAGGTATAGACCATTCAAATCAAAAATATCCTTGGACAACGGTGGGGATTTGACCTTTTTAAAGTTAGAGGCCAAAATAAACCTTAATACTATATTCTGCCCTATTTTGTTGTGTCATCAAAAATAGCTGGCAACTGGAACAACAAACCGCGCTGCTAAAAATACGCTGGTAGTTATGCAGGGATATTTAAAATAGATTAGCATATGGATTAACTCAAATCCAAAACTGGCTTTTAACCCTTCGGTGACCATAGTCCCATCTTGGAATAGCACAGCTCTGCAGCAGTAAAGACAAACTTATCTCCTGAGTGTCAAAAAAGGTTTGTCTGGTAAAGCAAGCGTGGCCACTGCTGTTTCCATTTATAGTGGAGATTCAGTGGTATCTAAACTAATTTAGGCAGATAGAGTAGTTTATGAATTCTCTTACCATATTGTCAGGGAGGGGGCATTAACAAGTCCCATTTCAGAAGGCCTTACTCAGGTAGGGAATTTCATTTATTGCTGGAAATATATTCAGAAGCTATAGAATAAGGCCCTGGAAATGACTGCAAGGGAAATATATAAGACTGCAACTCTGTGTGACCGTACTAAATCTAACACTTAGAAGCAAGCAAAATATTTGCAAGGCAACACAGAAGGACACAAAATTGAAGGAATTACATTATGTAACAGAAAATAAGTTTTATTAAAGTAAATACATTTTTTTGAGCGACAAACAACAACTGTTT
>NW_010253516.1:45442-78249 GCF_000690775.1 Eurypyga helias
TATAAAAATAACCCAATTCTCTAAAATAAATTACCTCTGCAGCAGCCATTCAGAATTCATATTTTATTGCATGTCATCTGCAAAAATCCAATATTTTGTTGAATTTGTTGAGAATTCAGTATTTAAGCAAGGACAGAAATCATGTGAAATGAATAGCATATCTCCCAAGAAAAGAAGTCCCAAATTCAGAATGTCAGCTTTGCAAAATTCTTCTCCCCATCTCATATTTTGCCAGTTAGAAGATGGGTTTTTTCTGATTAAAATAACTGTAATGTTTAAAATAAACCATCTTTCAAAGTTTGCTAGCAACACACAGCCATTTCCACTATATCGAAGAACATATTTTCCTCACATTGGCCTTATTTTTAATCACCACTGACTGAAACCAAAGTTGTGGTGTTTGCTTTTTTTTTATTTTTAAACATGGATTCCCCTAATTTATTGACTTTTATTTTTTAAAAAATCCTGGGCTTTTATGTCTCATTTTATGAGAGAAGTCTGTTGTTTGCTGAAGTGCACATTGTTAGGTGTTTGATGCTTTGACCAAGACTCTTGTTTTAAAACTTCTGTAGGGGTAATAAGGCTTTTGGGGTTCGTCTTTAAGTGAAATTTAATATATAGAATACAACTATTTACTCTCATAATTTCAAATAAAATATTTCTAAATCAAAATTTAATAAGTAGCGATGCTAGAAATATTTGGGGGAAAAAAAACATTTTCTAACATGAGAACCGCAAGAAACATTGCTTGGAATATACCCTGTGCACAGTGGCAAATAGCTTGGAGTGAAGTGGCCATGGGGATTCCTCCTCAGACTGGGCACAGGGAAGTTCTGCGAAGGTTTAAAGTGGGAAGCTGGATTCCCTTCTGGGAGGTGGAAAAGGGAATGTGCCAGAGCCAAAGGAAGAAACGCTGAAGGACATTCCCCAACGTGCACCTTCCTTCTGCTAACATCTGCTTTACAAAACCAAAGGGTCCAATATGAGGCATAATGCTCCTACACAAAGCAAGCATTGGGCAAGCAGAGGACTACATACAGTGCTGCCAACAGCTCCTGCTGATGTGTCATCCTGTGGATAGTCAAGGAGGGAGAAAAGTTACTGTCGGAGATAGTGGGCAACAGCCTTTGCAAACACTGGGGTGAAAAACCTTGTTTTGCAGGTACCTAGCTAACAACAGTCCTTTTTCTGTTCCTGCACAGAAACGTGCCAGGCAAAATCCCTTCTGGAACAAGTATTTTCCTGAGGTGAAATGCACATCAAAAGCAGCAGGAAGAGTAGCATTTCAAAAGCCTAATGTGGATGGCAGAACCTACGTACTACTGACCTGTACAAAGACAAAAGAAGAAAAAATACCTTACAAGTATGGCAACCGGTAGCATTGAACCTGGCTCTTAGGATGCTCTGTGAACTGAGGTTACCTCTCAAACTACTTAAAACAGGGGAGTGAATTGCCTGAAGTGTTAGCATGTAGATGCTGCATCAAGATGCTAGCATAGGGGGAAAAAAAAAAGAAAAGTAAAACTAAAGAATATCTCTCTGGCAAAGAAATGTCATAGTTATCATTAGCTCCCTAGGCTTCAATTTAAATGTATTTTATATTCTAGTATGTATCCTTTAAAAAAAAGGTTTCTGTTCTCTAATGAAGCTTTTGGTCCATTTGGAAGGGAAAAGCTCATAGATGTTAAGGATTTCATTCTAAGTCCGTTAATAAAATCTCCTTTCTCCAATATCATTTTGGCATAATCAGACATCCTTGTATTGCTATTATCAGATGAACCTGCTCCAATACAAGGTTTTTATTACCTGTACATAAGGTTTCAGGGAAAATATTTTGAGAGAAACAACGACGGTTTAAATAAATGTGAAACATAAAGTAGCTGAATGTTGCTTCAAGTAAAAGTCACTGGTATAAAAAATTGTAATTAAAAAAATATATCTTCCACTTACATAGCAAAGGAGCTGTGACATTCTGAGGGCAGAATTCATATTTTCAGCTTTTAAAAATCAAAACCGCAGGAGTTTTTTCTCCAGTTATAAACCTGTGAAGCTCTTTGCCTTGTGCACACGTATCTCTATATATGTATAGGCAGACATGCACGCGCGCGCGCACACACTGGAAAGATGCTTTTGTCTCGAGGGCCATTTCTCCTCTTCAGAGATCATAAGATGCTTAGTTAACAATAGTAATCTTCAAAACAGTTATAATATTAAAAAAAATCCTTTTAAATATGCTTAATGGCAACTGATGACCATTAGGAAAAAAGAAAATACGTTCTTTTATAATTCAATTAATTTTTTGAGTAAAATATATCACATTTTTTGTTAATTCTCTCTTTCTCCTCAGAAAAAAACTGTGTATCTGGCACTGAAACATCCACCAAATCCTATGCTGTACCTGACATGGCTGTTAGCAGATTAAATCACAAATACACACACCAAGTGGCTGAAAACTAACGTTTAGTATCTTTTCTTCTTTTTCCTTTCTATGCAATCTGCCTCTTTTTTGCTTGTTCTTTTTTTTTCTCATTTTTGAAAGCAGTTATCATAATATTCTCTTTTATGCTTTTATTGTATTTTTAGAATCTACTCTCCATTATCAAAGATGTTACCAAGGGAAGACTTTACAGAGATTATTAGATTCCCAAAGTAGTCCAACATTGTTCAGAGCTAATAAAACAACAGGACAACCACAACAGCAACAACACTTGGGTTTCACGTGAAAATGGTTTTTAGTCTGTGCCCTAAGCAACACCAGTCATTCATTCATTTAGTAATAAAGATTACATTTCAACATTGCCATGTACTAAAGAAAAAAATTATTAAGGAAGGTTACAAACCTCTTGCGAGGGCAGAAACAAAACAGAGTAACAGTTCAAGCTTATTTTTCAGCATCCTACCCTGCAAAAATGTTTACATTTCACACCTTTGAAATTGCTGCACAAATATCTCCCGCAGATACTAATCTGCTGGAGACAAATATTGTATGTATTTCTATAGGTGGGCAAGTGAGAGATATGGGTGCTGATGTGGAGAAAAGTCAACACCATAGTAGTTTTACAGGTACTGAACTCCCTCACAAAACCCATTGGAAATAATTATTCTGTGCCCATTTTACAGGTAGGTACGCTAAGGTGGGACACAGTTTACCTTAACCGATTGTAAATCAGTGAGTGAGTTCTGGAAGTGGACCCACCGCTGAGACGGTGAGACACTGCCCCTCTGTACAGGTGAGTACACCCAGAGATAGGGATCACCAGTGATGGGGATCAGAGGAGACAACCATTCCCTCCACCTCCATCAAGCAGCAGCTCACTACAGGTAAGGCTGGAAAACTGGCACCTGTCAGCAGTGAATCCACAGCTACACCAAGCTACTGGGGCCTTTCCGATCATTTGGTTTGGGGTTATGGTCATTGTTGCCTCTTAGAATTTCATAAATGAAATTTTGGGTAGCTCCTAATGACTGCAAAAGCCTTCCGTGTTCATGTGCGGTGTCCTTAGTAAGTAGCCTAGGCAAATTAAGGCACATGAATAGAGGGGGTGATACTGACCCAAATGTATCCCTATTTTTGTACTTTTTTACAGGAGAAGCTTAATCAGATTGAAAGCTGCTATTGTAGGCTTTCATAGGAAATGCCTTTTAACAAAAAGGGGAGGGGGATATTCACAGAGCAATGGCAAGAACAGAAACTGGAGGTTTGAAAGACCCACCAGGAGAGGGAATTCAACCCACTTATATTAAATCAGCTGTTATTTTTTCTCTCCTCCCCCTCCCCCCAAGGACTGGGTACCCAAAAAGAAAATTATGTGAATCCATTTTCAGTACTGATTCCTTTTAATCCCGCAGATCAAAACCATCCTACAGTTTCCAAATGCTTTTTCATTCTAAAGGTAAAACATTTCACAGGAAGATGTGAGGGCTAAGTCTTTCCAATCACAGATTTTAAACTCGGTTGCTTGCAAAATATAATGAACTTTAAAAAAATCATAAAGACCCTAAATCCTGAAGACAATGGGGGTTTTGCCATTAATACCTAAAGCAGTGGGATTGTGCACAGAGTAATCAATTGCCCAACAAGGCCCTAGGAACACAACCAAGGAAGGAGGCTACAGGAACATATAATATTTCACATTTAATAAATGGTCTTTTGAGATTACAGCCATATAGAGTAGCAAGAGAGAGAAAGACTATAATGCTAAAGTAGGGATTATATATGTCTGTCTGTCTGTCTGTCTGTGGGGTGGAATTTTAAGCAATCATCTTCATATAACTTGTCAATAATAAGCATGCTTTGGCAGTTTCACAGTTTGCTTCAGTTCAAATCCTTATTCCTTAAAAAACGTAGTAAAGATTATTCTATCTTGAAGGTGGCGGAGGATGGGGGAGAAGGAAGCAGCAATGTGTCTTTGATGGACTAATCAGACTGGCTCCTAACAATACCTGTCTTGTGAAAGCTAAGGAATTACGATAAAAAATTTTAAGTACATCTTCACTGTCAAATACCATATTCATTCAGTGTTTATTTTATTACCAGTGCTATTTACAGCAATTTTAGTAAAATAAAATTAGACCAGTTTCATTGCTGCACGTTAAGCAAGTTTTAGCCTTAAATAATGCTGAAATGTATTGTTCTTTAATAAGCAGAAAAACTTCCAAATGGTAAAATAACTACAACATACAATCCTTCTTTTCCAAATTCAATATACAATTATAATCTTTTTATAATTCGAATAGTCAAAGGATTGTGTGGTCAGGGAAATCATACTAGAATTGACAACTGAAAGAGAAACAGATTATTTTGGTTGGGTTCTTCCCACCACCACTGATTTTTTGGTCAGATTCCTCCTTCTCCTTCCCTCTTCCCCCTTCCTTTCCCCCTAGAAATCCCCAAATTCTGTGCTTCTGCACTGTCACTCATTCCATCTTTAACTCAAAAACAGATTCAGATTTCTCCCTCAACTTGGCCTCCGGGTGGATCCACACAGGATGCTAGGCACAACACATCCATGTAAAAATTAGGGAGACTGTTCCTACTTTTTATATCACTCTTAGCACAAGTCCTAGGCTCTTAATCACAACCTGTATCCCCTTTTCATTTTTAACCCAGCAGCCCACTCATATTTCAGTCCAATTCCAGAAATGAAATTATTGTTTCACAGTTCTCGATCACAACAAATTATAATCATTAATGCTCAGCTTTGATTTTATTCTCATAAAGTACCTTATCAGTGGGCTGCAGCTGCTTTTCTGAATTTGGAGAAAATACCAGTTATTAATTATAGTATCATATATCACCCATATATATGATCATATGTGTATATATCAGTCTGTCTGGCTTACAGTAACGTGCTGGTTCTCTGAGCCTATGCAGAGGGGGGAAATGTGCATGGGAAGGGGGAAAAATATACACCTTATTCAGATACAGTTCTGATTAGCATAGAAACTATGTTAAGCTCCTTCTACTACCTTTATAAAATTAAGATCTTATGTTTTGGTTGCCTTTTCTACTTCTGCCTTTTCCTGCCAAATAACTTAAATGAGGACTGCTTTTCAAATAACTTTTTTCAAAACAGAAATGTTGCGGTTATGCTTTCCAGTATCCCACACATACACATTAGGTAGTTTTCTCCCCTGGGGTGCCAGGAAAAAAACATGCATTCCTTCTTGCTACAGATCTGTAAATCTGAAAAGAAGAGGCCACATGAATAGGAAAGCTCTTTATAGAATAAAAAGCATGGGGTGTTATTAAGTAGGACTGTAAGCCCTATTCTATTCATAGTAATTAAAGGATCAGATCAGGTTAATGTGAGGACCTAGGTCAATAAAGTACTGTAGGTTCACCCTTTTTAATCCTTCTCAATCCTATATGCTGGGTTTCTGACTGCTCTGTTTGACTCGCAGATCTGTTACAGGTGACAAAGATGGGTGGAGAATTGTTGAGAAAAGTTGAGATTTATATTAATCCCATCCTGCATTTTTGAGCACAAGTGTAGCAAGAGGTGTCTGGGGTGAGGTAGTTGGCAAACTTTAGGACTGGCTGCTTCGGTGCTGTACCATTTTCATTCTGCCAGCTGGTAAAATAACTATGTGAAAAAGTTCAGAGAATATTTTGAGTTTGGAGAGTCAATCCATAGAACTCTAGATATTTTAAAAATTATTTTCTATTCAATTTTTCATTGGATTATATGTGCATTTGTGACCCCATCAGTGGGTAAGTACAGCAGGGCATGCCTATGCCTGAGCCCCGGGGCCACCAAGAACCCGCCTTTCAGAACAGAGGTGTGCAACCCAGGACAAGCAGTGCTCCTGCCTCTGCATTGCCCAGCACCGTGGAGGAAGCCATGTGGTTTCCTGGGGTAAGGGAAGCAAATTTTGGTGGGAAGGGTCTGACCGAACTGCAGTGAAGCTGGGCTGGAGTCATAAGGATAGCCCTGACCTCCCCCAGCCTAGCTCTTGAAGAACTTGTCTGGCCTACGGCAGCCAGCCAACATGAATATCTGTTTTGAAGGAATCTGGAGGATTCCCAGCCCCACATGAGCATGTGTCAATCATGCAGCTCAGGTGTGACAGCTGAAGAAGGATTTGCCCCATAAAGTACTGTGTGGACTTTGCAACATATTAGAGATTAAGCTGATGGCGCTATCTGTAGGCCCAATCCTGCACAATGATCATGCCCCACACTCCTCTCTGCAAAACCCCAGCACCTTTCAGGTCCACAGTAAAGTCCCTACTGGCATCTGTCAAGGTAGGGCTTTACCACCTCTTGCTATTTTTCTGACTAACATTTTGACCCAAATTTCTCCTGTTAATCAATGGGTAGTGCTGTCCATAAAGCATAAATCTCATAATTTTTCTCTCTCCTCTGACCATCCAAATCCTTCGATATCTAAGGTGTGAAATCACTGAAGAACTGTGTTTTGCAAATCACCTGGCCTAACAAAGAGGTGGCTCCTGACATTACACTTAGAGTTATGGCTGGTTACTAAGTGAAAAGAAAGACTTCTCACACAAACATGGATGTTCTTTTGCCAAAGTTGTACTCTGCTTGTATTTACCTCCTAGTATATACTCATTTGTTTTTTCCTTCTACAAAATAATCAATCTATTGTATTTTAGAGCAAACTTAAAATTCATTTCATGAGGTCTTAACTTTCTTTTATATTCCAACAGGCTTTGCATATATATATAAATTAATTAAAATATATATACTGCCATGTTCATAGAAAGGCACTATAGTAAGGTTTTACTGAAATCTCTCCAAAATCCACAGAAGTTAACAAGAAAACCCATGTTCACTAGGTCTTTTATATCTTCCCCTAAAATATCCCTATTCTGAACTATAACATGTGTATGTGCGCATTCACACATGGTATCCTACTCCCTACATATTTTATTATAAATATCTATTAAATGGCTCAAAAGTAATAGAAATTTTTTTCTATTAATTTCTATGAGTTTCTGTAGTAATTTGTAACTACTGATATAATCTCCATTAGCTTTTAATGGGACATCTCCATGAAAGTTAGAATATTGGGAATTTAAATGACTTGTTCTGTGATCCCAAAAATAATTGGTAAACTGAAACCACAGAATTTTAAGAATTCCAGTTTAATATAAGATGTTGTATTTTCTGTTGATGTGTGACAAATTAGTGCAAGAAGAAGTTAAACCTCTGGAGGAAAAAAATATCATAATGCATGTTTGCCCTCTGCATTTTCTCCTTTCCTGATCTCTCTGATCAGTTTATTAAATCATTTTAAAGTCACAAAAAAACCCAACCAACACTTTGGTAAGGAAACGACTGATTCCTTTAAAGACTGAGGCAGAAAAGAGAGGAGGGGAACCCATTATGAAAGCAGAGGTCATCCCAAGAAACTGAAAAATAAAATAAATAAATAAAAAGAGAAAGCACCAAAAATGTTAGTATCTGAATGATGTGAACCCTGGTAAACGCCAGCATGCAATATGGCAAAAACGAATCAATCAGTTCAGCTTAGTTCAGCCTCTGCAACTGGCCATCTGGCGCGAAATCAACCAAATGTAGCCCTGCATATTCATCTTCATTTTCACAAATACTCAGGAGAATGTCATTCTAGGGCAAAATAAAATTAAATCACCATAATTTTTAAGACATCTTTTCCTCTCATGGTCTCTGGAGATTAGTGTGTTTATGTGAGACTACTCACTGCTATAGGGTTAGCAGGTAATTTCTAAGGGGGTACTCTCCCTCTTATATTTAAAATCACATTTCACACATTCAGGACACTTAGGCATAGATTTTGCAGTACACTCCTAAGCAAAGATTGCATGGGAACGTACTGTGGTAACATGGACAGACTTTTCCCCAAGGGCCACATTCTACATTTACCTTCCACAGCCATCCCTGTGACACACCTGTGTGACCTACTGACATTGTGGGGCTGTGCTAGACAGATCTAAGGGGAAGTCTGGGCACTTAATCCTTAAAGCAGATAACAAAAAGGGACAGAAGATGCCTGAAGAGTGAGGCCAGAACTGAATATCAGCTGTGATTAAGACTATTACTGAGTTGGTACACATTTTGTCTATACAAATCACAGAGATGAGCGTAGGGTAAAACAGAAATCAGTATGAAAAAGAACAGGAGACAAAAAATGAGAACAGGCAATGGACAGAGCATACATGTGTTGCCATCATGTTAGAGACTAAGTTACACAAAATTCTTCATTCAAGGTAATCCAAACAATTGATGGTCAGAATAGTTTATTTTGGGCTTTGTATTTTAAGTACTTGAATTAAAGTCTGATCATACTCCATTTAGAAGCCTTAAGTTTGTTTGTTTGTTTGTTTGTCTGAGTTAGATGATCCCAGATGTTGATTAGTTGGTTTTCTTCGGGTTGGGGGTGGGAGAAGTTTGATTTGGGTTTAAGGTTTTTTCTTGCATTTTTGCTTTCTAGCAGCCTTTAAAGTTTATTACATTCCATGATGGGGTTACAGCATTGGTGGACAGGCAAAGAGCAACTGATGCCATGTACCTGGACTTATGCAAAACATTTGACACTGTCCTGCACAACATCCTTGTCTCTAAATTGGAAAGACATGGATTTGGCAGTTGGACCACTGAGCAGGCAAGAAATTGGCTAGATGGTGATACTCAAAGAATTGTGGTCAATTTCTTGATGTCCAAGTAGAGACCAATGACAAGTGATGATTCTCACTCCTCAGTGCTCAGTATTCGGACTGGTGCTGTTTAATGTCTTTGTCAGTGACATGGACGGTGGGATCAAGTGCACCTCAGCAAGTTTGCTGATGACTCCAAGCTGTGTGGTGCAGTTGACACACTGGAGGGAAGGAATGCCATCCAGAGGGACTTTGACAGGCTGGAGAGGTGGGCCACTGCCAACCTCATGAAGTTAAAGAGGCCAAGTGCAAGGTCCTGCACCTGGGTCAGGGCAATCCCAAGCACAAGTACAGGCTGGGTGGAGAATGGATAGAGAGCGCCCGGAGGAGAAGGACTTGAGGGTATGGGAGGACAAAAAGTTGGACATGATGCAGCAATGTGCGCTTGCAACCCAGAAAACCAACCGTATCCTGGGCTGCATCAAGAGAACAGTGGCCAGCAGGTCGAGGGAGGGGATTCTCCCCTTCTACTCTGCTCTTGTGAGAACCCACTTGGAGTACTGTGTCCAGCTCTGGGGACCCCAAAATAAGACGGATATTGACCAGTTGGAGGGAGTCCAGAGGAGGCCACAAAGATGCTCAGAAGGCTGGAGCACCTCTGCTATGGGGACAGGCTGAGAGAGTTGGGCTTGTTCAGCCTGGAGAAGAGAAGGCTCTGAGGAGACCTTATAGCACCTTCCAGTACCTGAAGGGGCTACAAGGAAGCTGGGGGGGACTTTTTACAAGGGCCTGTAGTGACAGAACAAGGGGTAACAGCTTTAAATTGAAAGTGGGGAGGTTTAGATTGGACGTCAGGAAGAAATTCTTCGGGGAGAGGGTGGTGAGGCACTGGAACAGGTTGCCCAGAGAAGCTGTGGATGCCCCATCCCTGGAAGTGTTCAAGGCCAGGCTGGATGTGGCTTTGAGCAACCTGGTCTAGTGGAAGGTGTCCCTGCCCATGGCAGGGGGGTTGGAACTAGATGGTCTTTAAGGTCCCTTCCAACCCAAACCATTCTATGATTTTACATTTTAAGAGATCAAGTAAAAGTTATGTTTGGCTAAGAAATGGTTTCACAAGCATACCTTCTAGTGTTGAATTTTCTTTGCTAAGTATTATCTTATCTCACACACACAAAATAAGTACTTTTATGGTGCTTCTGCTGATACTGTGTATTTACTCTTGTCCTAGAGTTGTCCCACCTCATTTGATAAGGGATAAACAAACGCCCAGGCTCATTTGAATAAATATGTTAAGCAAATGTTAAACAAGATCAAAACACAGTAAATACGTTGCAACTTCAGGCTGTTAGGACCCTCTAGCTCAACACGGAAACTTGTTTCCACTGAGACAGGGAACATGAAATAACTCAGGCCGGTTAATCTACTTCTACCTTTCTGTCTTAAGGATTTAAACTAAAGCCCATCACCATAGTATCTGACAGAAATCCTTCCTCATCTATTTACTTACAGTATACATAAAACTGTTAACTCTAAAAATGCCTCCTGTAAAACCTAAATACAGTATATACAATGAAATATAGTTTTACTGAGTTTTTCTTCTGAATGTTTTCTAAAATTTTGTTTTTATTTTGTTTCTTAACTAGAAACGGCCAGAATTACATTTATTCTTTTTGCTTTTGAAATCTTGATTATACTTAATCAATTAAAATAGGTTTTAGGCACCATGTGACAATAATTTTATTTTGTTTTCACATCTGTCTGAACTTTTATAACCACAAAACAATCATGGATTGAACAGAGTATTCAGCACACACAAAACAAAAGGCAAAAACAAACACAAAAAAAACCAACCAAACCCACACACACCCCTAAAAGACAAATTCTTGGCAAACATTAGACTTAAGAATCATTTCCAGTCCTCATTTCTATTCAGATATCACTGTGCTCACGAAAATTGTTACAGTTCTACTTACGATTGTTTATTTTAGTATGTCACCAAAAAAGAAGTATTTACAAGAAATAAAGTAAGCTGTTACAAAATGTTTTATATTCATTCTTCCATTTTTGCACATCATCATTTTGCTGTTTACATATTGGTATATTAGCAAGATGACAACGATGTTTTTAGACTAAAAACAGACATTTATAAAGCAAGCCACGTAGGATTCAGAATGCCTAATTCTGAAACTGCCTTTGCCAACTATGTGACACCAAATCTATGTTTTATCTCCAGGCACGGAGAGGTTTGAAATAAATATTTTGTGCTGCTCAGATGAAAAGCTGGTGCATTACTTCATAACTTCAGAGAGAACCCTTACACAAACAGTCCTGACTTACCTAACTGGCTATATCAATGGCTTCAGCAGCTATATAAACTATAGGACCAATCTCATCTTAAGTATCTCAGATCTGACATTCCACAAGACAGACAACCTCCTGCTATGGATAACTTCCCTTTGTAGCTTTTATTTGCTCAATACTTCACAAGAATAAGAACATCAACTTGTGTTTGCTGCACTAAAGCTTAATGTTATACATTAAATACATGCACCTTTTGCTAACATGTAGTAAGATTTTGGTTTTTTACACAAGTCTGCTTTGCACAAGTCCTGGGAGGAGAGGCTGAAGGGACTGGGGTTGTTCATCCTGGAGAAGAGGAGGCTCAGGGGAGACTTTATCACTCTCCACAACTACCTGAAAGGAGGTTGCAGAAAGGTGGGTGTTGGGCTCTTCTCCGAACTAACAAGTGACAGGACAAGCAGAAACAGCCTTAAGTTGTGCAAGGGGAAGTTTAGATTGGATATTAGGAAAAAATTCTTCAGTGAAAGGGTTGTAAAGCATCGGAATGAGCTGCCTGGGGAAGTGGTTGAGTCACCATCCCTGAAGGTATTTAGGAGACCTGTAGATGTGGAACTTAGGAACATGGTTTAGTGGTGGACCTGGCAGTATTAGGTTAATAGCTGGACTCAGTGATCTTAAGGGTTTTTTTCAATCTAAAGTATTCTATGATTTTTTTAATAGGAAGAGGATATCCTAAGATCTAAAAGCATTTTCTTCCTTCAAGTTCATTTCAGCATAGTCAAAGCATCTATTTGCAGTTATATTTTTTCCTCTTGTTCCTATTGCCTGGAAGCCAGTACGATCATGTATAATATTCAGTATGCAATATTCTGCAAGATTGAATGCTAATGCTCTAAGAATACTAGAAATTCACATAGTCATATATTATAAAGCATTATAAAAAAGCTGTACGGTAATTTTAACTGTAATTGTGCCAATATTTCAATATTTAGTAGCCTTTTCTCCTTTACTACACATGTGCTTGAACTTTCCCAGCTTGAGAGAAATAGTAAAAATGTCATTCACTCAACATGGTGATGCTAGCTATCTTTCTTCATAAATATAAAAATTATAGCTATATTACCTGTCATTCATATAATATTGTTTAGGATTTCTAATTAATTACCTCATGTACATTTCAAGAAACTTTTTTAACAGGTTTAACTAAAGGAGCTCATTAAGAGAAAGAGTTTGCAAACCTAACACAGGAAATTGCAATCCACGTTTTATTATTATTTGGCCTTCAAGTACAACTTTTACCTGTAAGATTCAACCTTTTAAAATCTGAACATCGAACATGATGAAACAAACATGAAGCTGGATCACATAGTTTTTAAATCTTGCTAGACCCTCATCAACTTTACTGAGAGTGTGGGATGGGAAAGACCATTGCTAGAAGTTATAATTTAGCAAGTGATGAACAGACACAGCAGTAGTCAGACGGACCGGGCCCAGTGCCTTTAACGTATTTTTGAGATTGTGATATCAGGTAAGCCTATTGAATTTTTTGACATTTACGTCAAAGACAGCATCGATGAGACTGATGGGATGCACATTACTACCTAGGTGACTTCCTAAAAGACCTTTCCTAAAAGTCTTTCTTAAAAGACCTTCAAACATGGATCTGTTCCTAGTGGTTGCAGTAGGCAAGATATCCCTCACCTGACCAAGTATTAATACTTCCAAATGATATGCTCAGTACAGTGAGTTTACTGTTAGGTCTTTGCTACAGCAGGCTGTTAATACTATCGCAGATTAGCAAGAGATATTCAAAACCAATGAAAAATTTTAAATTGATCATAAATTACCTCAGTTCTACCATTCTGAAATATAAATTTTTGCCTCATTCCTATGAGCCATGCTGTTTAAAAATTAAATGTTAGTTTAATTAAATATAAAAGTCTTATTGATTACATCAAAAGTTGACCAATATTTTAGGGTTCCACACAGCCTTTATTCACCGAGCAGCAGGTGAAAGAAGAAAAAAGACATGCAAATTAATCAAATAGTCTGAAGTCAAACAAATCAGACAAATGGGTTTGAGCGCAACATTACAGAAACATTTGAGTCATTTTCCCCAAGAGCAATGGAATTTGAAAATTAGGCAGAATATCACTTCATGCTGCCCACCACAAAAGCCTCAAGGACTCATTCCTGTATTGCTTACACCAGTGTTATTTTGAAGTAACTCTGCTCAGATGAGCAGAAACACTTCAGATTTACATTAGTGTGTTAATAAAGTAAAACTTCGGCCCTGAGATTTAGCTCTTTCAGTAGTAATTTATACTCTCATTAGGGATTTATAGAAATGGGAGTCTAGGCTCAAATGCTAATTGTGAATTGTCAGTTGTAAATAAGTGCTAACAAGATAAATTTGCTCCTGGTCACACTGAACAGAGATCTGCATTTTACAAAATGAAACCCTTCCTTTAATATATATAGGGGAAAAAAAAAAAAAACACAACACCTCAGGTTGGTAGAATGCAAGTGACTGCTTCTCTGACAGCACAGCCCCTCATGAGCAGACCCATAGCTCCCCTCCTCTCCTGCATCCTCTCACAACTGGTGTAGCATTCTCCAACCTCCACTCTCCATCCTCCACCCTCTGCTGAGGTTGGACATGGCCAGGACTGTGTGTGTGAGATGTGAGCGCTCTCTTTAGTCCCAGTGAAAGCCTCTTTGCACTCTTGCACTGGGGCAAGCAGAGACAGAGCCAGTCCTGGAAGAGACCCCTGTGACCACATGGATGTTGTACATGGTCGTGTGGAACATTGTGTGTGGTCCCAAGAGAAGAGGGCTCACAGCTTGACCAGCCTGCTGGTAATGCCATCTGAACCCACAGAGAGGTTTTCTCCCTGGCCAAGGCTAACCCACGGCAGCCCCTCACACACCAATCCCCAGCAGGAAGAAACCCAAGCAGGGTCAGAGAGGAACTAGAGCATACATGGGCAGGATTCTCTTTTGTATGACCAGGAGACCAGACACAGGTCACCTCAAAACATGCAACCACTAGTCAGTCTAGATTTAATGTTAAGCTATATTACTGACGTGAGATTTCAATCTCTGTAGACCCAGTGGAGACGGTTTCCCAAGAGTAACTTGAACTCTGCTCGCTCGGTTTAGTTAAACTTGGGCAGTATGGATTAGGCTGCATTTCCAGATGAATCCTATTTTAATTTTAAACCAAGACAACCTCTAAAATACAAAAAAGAGATGCTAACTCCTGGATGAGGCATCTGACTTGTGTAAAACTGCAACAGTAAAACTGAAAATTGTCCTCAACATCAGAAAGCAAAAGTCAGTTTTAATCCTCCCTCGCTCCGCCTTCACTTGCCCTCCCAAAGAACAATAAATCCTTCCTCACTCTAGATATCTTTCACACTGAGACATGATCCCTCGTGCAGCCAGAACAAAGTGAATTCTACACAAGAGCCTAGTCATCACTGGGAACCGTAACCAACACACAAATTTACAATGCTTGCTTATTATTTTCTTTGAGAAGGAATTCAACCTTATCTAGTGAATTGCTGTAGGCAGCTATTAAGAAACAACAAAACAAAGCATTTTATGTATTTAAGGAAAAAAGCAACAAGAATTGCCAGTTTTGCTTGTTTGTTTTTTTAAAAAAGACATCGTTCAGTGCTTTCAAAACCGCTAACCAAAAGATAACAAGAGACAGGACCTTCTCCAAAGTTACAAAAAAAGCCTCCAGGAAGCTCCTTCCAAAACAGGAACTCCCTAACATGGCTGCCAGCTTTTCAGAAAAATAAAGATTTTCAAGGGCACATGACGAAGTTTTGTACCTGGAGTCCCTAGTGATGGATGGGCTGTGCACTCGGCGTTACGTACCTGTCTTGGTGCAAGGGCCCTCAGGCTGTCTCAACATAACCCCACCATGAGCCAAGGGCAATTTCTGGTTCACACTGCACTGGAAGATCACTTGGCAGATGATACACTGTAACACTGCATGGTATAAACTTTCATAAGATGAACCTTTTGGTTTTTTCTGGGATGATGATGTCTTCCCATCATATTCTGGTATTATGCCTTTGCAATATTGTAATGCATGTTTTTTCAATGCCCATCTTTTCCCTCAAAATAGTATTTTATTATACTGGTGTTCTCCAAGGTCATAGCCTCAGGTTCAAAGGAAAAGGAGCAGAACAGAAGCAGAAAGCTGCACCATTCCCCTTCATTGAACACGCTCCGCCGGGTGAAGTGCAGCTCTGCTTTGGCACAGACACAGACATACCAAGGCTTTTCTCAACCTGCCCCAACCAATAAAATAGTAAATCCGGGATGTCTTATTTCAGCCAAACAAAAAAGAAAAGGGTAAGAAAGAGAAAAAGAGAGTGAGACACTGACATTCTGTAGCTTAAATCTGATAACTATTTATATAACCCTTCTAGATCAACTGTGTACGCTGTTTCCCAGCTCCTCCTTGCTACCCGAACCAGGGAGCCCTTAGGTTAACAGCCTCTAGACTTTACTGTGTCCCAGAGAGGAAAAGGTCTTGGAGACAAAAGCAATAGCCAGGTGTGCTGAATTTAAATCTCACCTGCCCACCCCGTACCTCGTGACCTTGAACAAGTTACTTGGGATGAGGATCTCAAAGGAAGTCAGACATCCAAACTTCACTGATTTCAAGGGGAATCAGACACATACTTTAATGAAGGCACTTTCATGAGTTTCCTAGAATTAACAGAATACTATTCAATTTTACTCTTTAAGAACAGGGAAGAGAAGCTCAGGGACAAAATTTTGGGTGAGGGTTTTTTTGGGGTTTTTTTTTACTTCATTGGGAATGTATTGAAAGAAGACTAATTAAGCACTGAGCCCCCATGGAAATCAAATCAATAAGAATGAGGCAAGGTGAACCTGTCTGGGCCTCTGCAATGCTGATGAACTCCTGACTACTGCTTGTAAGCACCTTAGTACCAAAGTGTACACACAACCTCACTTAGTGTACTCTTCTTGAAATGCTATTTTCCTAATCTTCAATGTTTTTTGATTTTTTTCAACATCTCTAGATACTTTTTTTCATTCATTTACCTAGTATTTTTAATCTTTTTTTCTTTAAACCCCAAGTCTCTCTGTCCACTCACCCCACAGCAGGGCACACCCACCCTGTTCTCATGGTGGCTAGCCTCTACAGCCCAGCTCCAGCTCTCCTGCCTCTCAGCCCCCCACCTTGTATAGCTAAAATTCTCTCCTTTCTCACCTTACTTCTGCCAACTGAAAATTAATAGTCATGGGCAACAAAAGGACAGTATTTTTAAATCAATGATTTTAAAACAGATTTGTCTCATTTATTTGTACAGTTCCATATATACTTGTGTTTAGATATCACCCAAATTCTAAAAACCACCACAGAGAGGGGGGGGAGGAATAAAACCACTTCTACTGTGTGCAGTTCTGGGCCATGCAATTTAAGAAGGTTGTGAAGGCCTTGAATGTGTCCAGAGGAGGGCAACAAAGCTGGTGAAAGGGCTGAGAGGAAAATCCTATGAGAAGCAGCTGAGGGCTTTGGGCTTATCTAGTTTGGAGAAAGGGAGGCTGAGGAGCAACCTCATTGCTCTGTACAGCTTCCTGAGGTGGGCAAGTCAAGAGGGAGGTGTGGATCCCTTCTTTCTGGTATCCAGTGATAAGATGCATGGGAGTAGTTCAAAGTGTATGAGAGGAGGTTCAGACTGAGCATCAGGAAGTTTTTCTTTACTGAGAGGGTGGTCAAACACCAGAACAAGCTTCCTAGAAAGGGGGTTGATGCCCCAAACCTGTCCGTGTTCAAGAGGTGTTTGGACAATATCCTTAATATGTTTTAACCCTTGGCCAGCCCTGAAGTGGTCAGGCAGTTGGATCATTGTAGGTCCCTTCCAAATGAAGTATTCTATGTTATGACCTTAAAATCATTTAAATATATTTCCAAGGGAAGGTCACATTTGGGGGGGGAAAAAAAAAAAAAGTGAACAACGGTCAAGAATAAAGTAACCATTTTATTATAATGCCAGGGGCGTGGGGAGGGGGAGGGGAGGGTGTTTGGTTTGAGTTTTGGTGGGGGTTTTCTATTTTTAGTGCCAGAAAAGAAGTTTCCACAAAATAACCAGGTTTTAGTACCATCCTCCTGTCAAACTGGGCAATTACAGAGAAAGATGTACCTGACACTGCTGTTATGTCATATACATTTTTAATAATGTAAACATAATATTCCATTCAGGATGGTTGCTATGGACTTCAGTCTAAAGAGAGAGTGGCAACGTTTTCACAGGCCCAGTCCAGATATCAGTTGTGAAAGAAATAGAAGCCTCATCCTCTTAAGTATATCAAAGTATTAGAGGATGTATTGTTTGGAAATGCTGTAAAGAAACCCTGGATGTTTTCATTTTGTGCAACTGAAATGATGCAAAACCAGATAAGATTAAAAGATTTTAGGGGTGGACCACTCTGAGGAGTTTTTCTCCCTTGAGGACAGCTTTCTTTTCATGTAAGGATGTCCCTAGAAAACAGTGTAATTTCTTTCTACATTCTAAACTTTTCTTTAAATTCTTTCTACATTTCTAAATTCTTTCATCAATTTGCTTTATAGGGAATGGAAGAGAAATAAATATTTGCTTAAATCCATTTTTATATTCATGAACTATGTAAATAATATATCCCGACATCTAGATCTTAAAGACGCATTGGGCCCCATCTCTAAAGTAGACCATGGATCTCTCCAAAACCAAGACCTCTGCCATATTGCACTGTAAAAAGAGATCAACCTAGTAGCTGAAAGTCCAAGAGCTTCAGCCTCTGAGCAATCTCTTAATCATACCATCCTAACCCAATCCTTGCCGCAATAGCAACTTATGCTGCAATGTTATTCTGCTGCCATTGATTAGTTCTCAATGGAGCAGGATATGCCAATTATTCATGTGCAGAGCTGGGGGAATTTTTTTCAGTGCACAATCCATATGCCAGAAGTGTTGTTTCATCTATGCTGGATTCAATAAAATTCCCAACATTATTTTAGTTAGGGGGCAAATTTTCAGAACTGAAAAATTTCAGGAAGAGAGCTACAAGCATGAGAATCTCTTTTTAATTCCAGTACCAATTCCAGTGGTACAAGCACTGTGAAACAGAAAACTCACATAGACACTTTTGTACCTACCAGCACAGTGCCCTAACCATGATGCTGTAGAAATTTGGCAAGAAGTCAGAGAAAACCCTATTCCTCAGTGATGCCGTTCGACTTGGCATAATTAACTAAACATTCAGTGCAACTGAGGCTTACTCCTCAGATGAGCATCTTCAGCTCCAGACTAGAGCTACCCTCGCCTGCTGACCACAAATTCTCAACTGGGATTTCAGTATTAGATGCGAAACAGAGCCAAACCCAAGCCTTTGTTTCAAAGCCCTGCCCCAAACCACCAGAGAATGGATCTGAGCATGCCACTTGTGTTTTCAGGAACAACACAATCAAGTTCTTATGCTTTTGCACTGAAGCTGGACCCAAATTCTGCATGTTTTCCTCTGAATTTACTGCATTTGTTGGAAGCTCTGCAATACCTTTGAATGAATACACACATGCAGAACTTGTGCACTTGGGAAGGCATGGATTACAGTGTGTCTGGGATAAGTGCAATAGCTGGATAACAGCTTAAAATTAAAATAAATAAAATAACCAATGGAAAAACTACATTGGCAACTGAATTTTAATCTTTAGGATGGTATTAAATCCCACTTAAAAGAAGAAAAAATTACATGTCTCAGAACTATTTCTTTAGAGGATTCATGGAAAAGGCGACAATGTTGCACCACTTTCTCTCAAGTCATGCTTTAAAAATCACCCTACTGCCATAAGAAGACCTCCTGGTGCAGCCCAATTTGAGCTCTCAGTGTGACACAGTGACTGAAAGGATCCCTGTGTCTATAAGGAGGGGAAACAGCAGTAGAAATACACAAAGCATTAGTACAAGGCTTCTGGTGTACACAGTTAACCAAATTGTTACTGGAACCCACCTTGGGATACCCAAACATGGTATCCATGTTTGAAAGGGAAGAAACCAATTGCACAGAAGGAGGCTCACTCTACTGAGATTATCTAATGACATGACAGGGATAATTTATCCTACAAATTCCATATATGGATTTATACAGCTACTCAGCTCCATGTATGTCTAAATATGGATACTGAACTCCTCCTGAAACTCCTACTGTCTGAAAGATGGGCTCCATCCTGTATGATGGATACAGGGATTTAAGGTGAGATCATGCACTGTATCATGTGAGGTTCCAAAACATGATCATCATGATGCCTTCTGTATGAAAGAATACGAATTCCAATTCAAGTTTACAACGTGAAACAACACCACACAAATTCAGGAATACAAGTGGACCTCATACTGTGTCAACCTGCATAGCAGAGCGGACCTGCAGTGAATGTTCTTTGATCTCTGGTACCTCCTCTCCTGCAGAAGCTGTTTGCAGGCACCCTGAGCTCAATTCATATTTTCTGGCCTTGACAGGGAGAAGCAGGGGATGCTGTTTCCTAAGAGATTTTCATTCCTGCATTGCTTGGCAGATTTTAGACTCAAAACCTGCAATCTCCTACTGCTGCCATTTCCACAAATGCCTTTAATTCAGTACCTCATTTCTCTCCACCTTCAAGCACTGCTCACCTTCTCATGGTATTTCCCAGGATCTGACAGAAGATGGTAAATTCCCCTCTTCAACCTTAGACCCTACATTTAAACATCCCTACAAGACCCCAGGTGGCCACACCGGCCAACCACCACCATCTCCATAGCAATACAGGTACCAGGAGGTTTAATTTGGTCAGTCAGTAATAACCTCGTACGGCAACAGCCAGCTACATCAAAGGTCATTACAATAACCATCTGGCACCACTGTCCCACACACGATGCTCGTTGGGGATGTATAAACCGACAACAGTGAATACAGTCCTTTTGCTCAGAAGCTGGGATTAATCTCAATGAGTGACAGTGAATAAGAAGCTGGGATTAATCTCAATGAGTCAACAACTAAATATTTATCAATTCAGTGTTTGTCACTTCAAACCTCTACTTTTACCCACAGTTAACACCAGGCAGTCCTTGAGGTAGGAGAGTTACCCCTGCTTTGTTTCTTTCTATTACCTACCACTGGACATTATGGAACCTTGACAACTTTTTATTGTCATATTAACTACCTTAAATAATACCAAGTTACTACTAATGTTCTATTTTTTTTATTTAGCATGCCTATAATGAAGTCAAAAATATTATTAATACAAAATACAGTAATTAGTACTCACCTAGGCCATGCTACAAAGTAATACTTGGTATAAAGATCTCAACAGTGTAACACAAATTATAACCAAAGTTTGCCTTAAAATAAACTACGTGTTTAAAAATACTGTAGGGACTATTCATATTATTAGCTCCCATTTAAAGTCAGTATGACTTCTTCTATGAAATAAAAGAAATGCATTTACCCAAGGTATCTTATGGGGATACATAACTGCAGGACATTCAAAAATCAACCTTGTTAGTATCAAGGTGGATCCTTCATTTCCTTTTCTGATCCGTCTCTTTTAGTTTCTCCTTTTGAGAAAATATTTCCCATTTAAATGAATAAAATTATTAATACAATTTATTCCAACATGAAGTATAATAGGTACCTCAGGGAAAAGATAATTAGAGAAGAAACCTACCTCACAGAGTTTGTGGTCTACAATGGTTTCTTCTCATAAAAATATTAACATCCTGTACACATTTGCAGCCTGCTTCTGAGAGGTGCTGAATGGACCTGTTAATGCAATGTCAAAGGGGTTTTAGGTAAGGCAGAATCAGGGTTAAAAATCTTCCACCCTGGTTAGGTCAGACCTATCCCTTTAACTGATATGGCCATCTTCAGGAAAAGTAGAGTCTCATATAAGTAAACATTGTCTTCTTTTGTCCAGATTCAAACATCTATCTATATAATACACTATCTATAGACCATTACTTACAATTATTCCTAACAGCATGACGGCACAAGAAAAACTGTCAGGAAGGTTCCTTCTTCACTGGCCTGTAACTTGTCCACTTTTTTTATGCAGAAGAGAGAGAATTTAAACTTAATAAGTTTAAGCCAAAAAACATGTGTGAATAACAAAAAAAACCCTTTTAGATTTGGAAAAAAAAAGGACCTTATTTTTGATCACAGGCCATTTACACAGCACAAAATGTATATTTTACACTAAGTGACTAGGTAAATATTTTCACTTGTAAGGTTTTCAAGCTTGTTTCTGATGTTATTTATTGAGCTTGTTAAAGAATACATCATCCCAAAAGAGAAGCAAAGCCCTACTCTGGCAAATCTACATCTTAAGCCAGATATAACACCTCTGCTGGATATAACTCTTATACATGATGGTTGTAGTGCCTTCCCTTTGTGCATTGTAGGAGCAAACAGCAGGCTAACCAATGCTAATTCCAGCTGAATGTCCCCTATAGGGTAGGAGTGCAGTTATGTTGAGATGAGAGACAGCTCTCTCAACAGTCAACACACAACTGCTATGCAAGCTGACTTTGCAGGAGCACCTAAACTTTTCAAACAATGTGAGAAATGGTTGCCCTGCCACCTCTGCTGGTGAGATGCTTGTGCAGACCTCATGTACACAACACTAGCAACAGGCTCCTCTCTCATGCTGTAGCTGGTCTTGGGCTTCCCTTTATAGAGCCCCTTTTAGCCCTCCTGATGGTGTCTGTCAGGTCTCAGAACCTGGGGAAAGCTACAGCTCATACCACAGGTGAGGTCAAAGATGAAACCTTTCCAAAAGCCATGCTCCTCTGTGATAGCTCACACAGAGGGTTCTGATCCTGCCCTGTGACATGACCTTTCTTGGCTCCCCATAGTAGCCCAGATGCTAAAGTTTGGGGAAAGCAGGCTTGTAGCATGCTCTATTTCTTCAGACTTTAGAGAGGGTGGACCATGCAACCCTTCTTTCTACCAATCTTTTCCCATACATTGGTGAAGGAGGGGAAAAAAAGAACCTCTGAACCAAATTCTCCACCTGCCAGTGAGGTCTTCTAACAGCCCTCCTCCATTCTCAATTAGGCTAAAGCAGAGAGAATACTCACTTACCCATGTTGAACCAGCAGCTGACTATTAGCTAATTAACCTTTGTGTTTGTAAGATTCTAGAAAATTACAGAAGAGAATGTGTGGGAGGACAGAGGATAATCTGAAAGAAATAATTTATATAGGTAAAATCAATGTGACTGAGAGTGATATTCCAAGCAGTAAGGCAAGAACAGAGAAAAAAATGCAATTAGGTACAGGTTACAGTCTAAAATGTTACCCCAGAGAGGGATATTGAAGAATGGAGACCCTAGTTTCCAACAGGAGTAATACCAGGAATTTATAGCAAGAGCACGAACAAGAGCCCACAACTTTCTTAAACTTTTAAAGATTTTCATAGCAGTAACTTTGAAATGTAACAGTGTTGGTTTGGACCTTTGACAAAGAACCGCCTTTGAGCTTGACTAATCTGAAGGCAAAATTTAAAATTCATCACAGTCATTCACAGAAATTGCTTAAAAATACCCATCCACCCTCTGACTTTGATCCTCTTGTCCAAAGTCAGGTTATCAACCCAAGGGAGGGAAGAAGCACAATGGAGACATGAACTCTGAAATCAGTATTTTTAAAGGTGAGTAGGTCTCTGGGGTTGATAAAACAAAGCTGGATGTCCTTGCAAAGAGAAGGGAACTGATATCATTATACTCACAAACTATCTGAAATCATAGCAGAGTATTAATTTTCTAACCTTACATCTTCTGTTGTTTCTGTCTGGGCTGCTTCTCTGAATTGGTTTCTGGGAATTAAGACTACTGTCCTGAGCGGTTGTCCTAGGCCTCTCCACAGAAACCTGCATTACTGTAAAGTATGTACATAGAGTTATTTACTCAGAGATCCAAAATCTTTTTGGTAACTATTATTTGGCACAAAGACCTGACTGGCAGCCTTTAGAAGGGAAGAGAGGAGAGAAAAGGTCTATAAAATTTCGAGGGTGTTGACTGGGTTGGATATTACTAAAAGGTAGTTCATTTCAAATTTCAGTTAACTAGGCTTCATTAAATTAAATGGTTTTCAACAGCACTATCTATCTTCCTTCATACATACCGTCATCACTGTTACCTGGTGTTTCCCAAATAAGTGTCTCAAGGCACCCAGTAAAGCCATTAATAGACATGCAATAGATCACATTGTCTGTCTCAATGGAAACGGAAAAAATAGTTCTTAGAGAGTATTATAAATACGGATCCTTAATAAGCATAAAACCAAAGCAATGATCATTGTACAAAGCACTAATTCCAAAAGGGGAATTTATTTGTTCTTGTGAGTGATAGGGATTCATCAATTCCCAGAATTGCGTCCCATTAAAAAAACACTAAATCTTGATTCAAATAAACTGAAGTCATTATAACCAGCTTGTCCCACAAAAAGTTCATGTTTTGACAGAAAAAGCATTTACTTTTCAGAAATATTTGACTTTTTTTTAAATCCCAATAAAAATTACACGTTAAGAGAGAAGCACCAGACTGAAGCTCTATACTAGACACCTCGTATCATATACTCCTACTAAAACCCACCACCAAAAGGGCAAGTGAGTAATAAAAAATTAAAATCTCGTAATTTAACCTGTCATCTAAGTATACATACTTATATGCTTTCTTTTAAATGGAGGGAAAGTATACAGTAGAGCAGAATTCAGCATCTTCCCTTTCCATGTCATCGTAGAGTACTGATACCTTACTTTGCCAATAGACACAGAATACTCAGTTGTCAAGAAAATCAAATAGATGTGACCATTTAAATGTATTGAAATACAATATAAATTAAGTGAATTATGTGTATGCTTCATCTTCAAACTGTAATCTCATCTAAGAATCACCACCACACACATAAAAAGCATGAAATCAAGAAGGAATGGCATGATGAAAAGGTTTTATTGGTTTTGGTTTAAATGGTAGTACTGTCATGAGAAACAGGCAACTTATGCAGACTGCTGCAAATGAGCTCTAATTAAGACAGAACACTGTAGGAAGACAAGCAAGACATAAAATACATAGACCTAATAAGTTAAAAAAAAAAAAAAATCACAGGATATTTCATTTTATATTTAGAAGGCCTGTTTTTATGTCCTTCCACTTATAAAGATAGCTGTGCAAATAAGAAGCAGAACTGACAAATGGAAACTATGAGCTATAAATATTAGCAAAACTTTCCAAAATATCTTTTTGAATCGACAAATCTGTTCTAACTGCAAAGCTCCTACAGAAGGAGAAAATTCTTCCTGTCTCGCTCTCCTGGAAGCAAAGGACTCTGATGCATGCAGACTCCTGCTTGCACTTCTGTAAAACACCAGGTCAGAACGTAGCAATGATCTAGATACTCATATTTTCTAGTCTGAACCTCTATGAACAGCAGCTTGTGCCAGAGGTAGAAAGCCTAAAAGCATCACAACATATTCCAGAGCTCTGCCCGCTGGTCCTTTCTCTCTCTGTCATTTGCATGGGCAGTTATATCACGTCCTTGCTACAGAAACCTCATCTCTGCAAATTCTGACATGGCTTCACAGTATTTCCATCGTAAATAGGTAAGAGCAGAAAGGGAAGGTAATGATTCTCAGAGTTTTTTAAGTCTGCAGCTTCGAAGATACTTGGTCACTGTAAATGCTTGAACAAAGCTGGTTGGTTGGGCACTTAAGCAGCTGACTCCCAATATTGGGGGTTTTAAGTGTATATCAGGCTGCTAACAAACTTCAGCTTTTCTTGTAGGTCATCTGACACCCATATCGCACTCTGTGGTAACATCAGTTAATTTCTTTCTGTGTAGGAGGTGCAGAAGACCTCCAACCTCAAAACCATTCTTGGAAAACTACTGAGCAGGAGGCAGAGCATCACTAATATGATCAAAGATACCTATCAAACACAATATTTTTGTGTACACACAACTGCGACCATGATCATCCATAATTAGAAATGGTTTCAGCTGTTTCTGTTCTTCCATCTTGGAGTAAGAGATAGAGCAGTAAATTCACGCAATACTACTTTTACCTCTGCAGGTGGGCAGTATCATTTGGCAGCTATCAATATCCACCATCATAAATGAAATTAATTCTTGTTGATATTTTATATACATATTTTTGAGTGACTATTTCCAGTTCTGCAGGAAGATTTCACAAGATCAAACAGATCAACATGCAGTAATATTAACTCTGACTAATATTAAGAATGCCAAAGAGACCCTGTTTCATGAAACCATAACTTTCCACAGCATTGATATTTCCACAAGGTATTCAATGCTTGATCCTTCCTGCAGACTGTTTTTACTCGTAAATCTGAATAATAGGCAAAGAAACAAGCTCCTCTTTCTTTATGCTTTTCTCCCCAATATAGAGTCTAACCATTTGTTTTGGGTATCATTACAGAAGAGGGGACTGTCATGTGAAGCCAAGGGAGGAAATGACCCTTGTTGAAACATGTATGCTTTGACTGGGTTAAAAAAAAGAAGCAGTGACAATTGAAAAGCTGTTTGTGAAAACAGATGAAGAACAGATTAAATTAATCTCACTCTTTTCCCCCCACCCCTCCTTTACACGCACATCCTTGGTGCTTACCAGGGACCTCCTCATTAAAGTCACTGCTTACATGTCTTCATACCAGAAGCTGGTTGCGATAACAAGAACTTGCATTTGTCCAATAAAACCTATGAACAGTGCTGAATATTTTTGCACGCCATCTACCGGTACTCTTTTTCCCCAGACCATGACATCTATCATTAAAAAAAACCCACTTTTGTCATGAAAGACGGAGCCGAGTGATTTCAACCTTGCATGGAGTTCAAGATTTCGCAGCCAGGCTGGAGCAGGCCTTAGCTGCAAGCGAGCTGTATCTGGCTGCATGGATTATCAATTTTGATGTGTTTAAGAAACCAGGCATCAGGTGCGTGAGCAGCAGCTTCTCTCCCAACCCCCTGCTCCTGCAAGGAGTTAGTGCCTCCATCCCTGTGCTCCTCTGAGATGCTCATCCATCAATACACAGCCTCGCTCCCAACATGTCAGCCACAAACTCTATTCTCACTGGCATCCTCTCCTCACTTTTCTGCAGTCCCTTAGTGAGGATCTGTGAACAAACTCACCCCCCTACACAAACAACCCACACACACACACAGAATTACAGAGGCTTTTTAAAGTCTTTTGAATAGTTATTTGATCTCTCTAAGCTATAAGTCTTCATAATAATTCCAGGCCCTTTCCTTAGCTTCTTAATACTGCCAGCTCTCCCACTTCCATGAGCCAGTGTTTCATAAAGCCCCAGCTGCTGCAATCAAGATATCTGCAAGGGAAGCTCAAATCTTGTTTTTAAAGTAAATTTCCAGCCTTTGCAGATGAAAAGTCTGAAAACACTAGGGCCCCAGGCGGAAAAACAGGCAAACAAGCCCTAAATGTATTATTAAAAAAATAATCAAAGCCTTGGAAAGAATGACTCATTAGTTTTGAATTGATACATAATACTAATTTTTGGTGAACACTTCACCACTCAGATTTCACCTTAAAAAAAAAAAAAGTTATAAAACCAGCTTTCAAACTGACCAACAGCTTTGTCCCATTATTCCCTGCCTCTCCTCCCAGCAGGCCATCAGCTCCTGAGATTGCAGGTCCCAAACCCATGGCCTACAAGGAGCTGAGACCTTCCAGCAGGTAGGCTGGCTTCAGTCTGCTCTTAGATGGAACTGCACGTTGCAGGCTTTTGAGATAAATGCCTTGATTGAAGCACGGGCCAAAATCTCCACAAAGGCCCAATGCTGCTGTACAGAACAGGAGGGAAAACTTGTGGTGGGGGTAAGAGCAAAGGCACACTGAGCCCGTGAGCGTTGGGTTTTGCTGTATTCTGCACGGCTCTGCATATTCTCTGCTCTCACCTAATTGAAAGTGCATTTACACCTAAGAAAGTGTGATATACCTCTATCACAGCTTTAGCTGATTATTTGATACCTGTCTTTGCCAAAAACATCTTCAGTCATAGTAACACTCCAATTTCTAGGGTGGACAAATAAATATTTCCCTTAAGAGGTAAACTCACATGTCCTTTTTCCCTATATTTAAATATAGAACACTATTCTACTGAATATAACATTTCTATTGAGTACCAAGGACCAGACTTGGTAAAAGAAAATAGACACTGGTGTCTATACACAACCAAGTTGGAGACCCAAATAACAATGTATGTGTGTACCAGATCTTTTCTCCATCAGTCTATAGTAATACATATATGCAAATAAGCGTAAAAAGTATAGCTCTTCAAGGGTGTGTCAGACAGATTTGCACATGTGCACCAGGCTAAAATTTGGCTTTTTCCTGCCAGATTTTCAGGAACTCATTTTATAAAACCTTGATCTATGTATTTTGAATTGTAACCAAGCCTTCTCTAAAATTAGTTGGCTGGAAAACCTTTAGCAAATAGAGTGGACACAACTCACATATGCGTCTTCACTGGATCAGACACAATTTGTAAGAAGAGTATCCAAATTCCTGTAGGTATCGAGAACAGTTACTGTAACATAAGTCATTTTTAAGCCAGGATGTACTGCACAGTCAAGGCAATATTCTAAATCTCTCTCTACCTTAAAATATCAATGTAAATTAAGATGAAACTATTTTTAAACCACAAATGTTGTGTAAACACCTAGGAACAACATCTTCTGTTTTCTGACTACTTTACAGTAGCTGCCTCAGGTTTCTTTTATCTCTTAAGCCCATTTCTAGCTCTATACTGGCCCTTCAACCTGGCACATAAATTCCATGGACAAAGTGCTGGTGTCTTCTCCCTTCCGGCCTTCACCATCTTAACCCGCACTTCTGCCTGCAACCCATACTCTCCGCTTTCCATCCTTGCCAGCCTCACATGGCTTACTTATCCCCAGCGGCTTGTGTTTGCCCCTCTGGCTGAAGCTACAAACTTGTCTGTGCAGAAATGTCAGTGTTTTTTCAGCACTATGTAAAGAAGGTGCACTATCCTAAAGAAAGATTGGAGCATCCTTCCACACTCTGAGCGCTATCTCTTTCTTCCAATAGTCCCATTCAATTCTGTGGGCCAAATTTTGTTGTCTCCTTTGTCATGTAGAGTAGTATCTCAGCCTTTGAATAGTCCCACTGATTTAAATGGGACTTATTCACACAATCAGCCATTAGTAAGAATGGAAAGAGACTGACATTATATAGTAACATTTCTAATATATGTCTTCTGATGGCAGAGAACAACCTACTAATGATGAAAGCCTTGCAAAAATGTAACTGCCGTTGTTATTTATTTTTTGACAAACTAGAAAAATCCTCATTTCTGTGAATGGCATTAGTTTTTAAGTATATTACAGTGATGCAATGAAAGCTCAGAATACAACAGATCTATGCATCTGTTTTTACATTACAGTATAGCAGAAATGGCACATTATCTAAAAGAAGAAATAAATTATCTATAACTGTTTAACACCAACAATCCATCCATTCACAAAGCAAAGCCATGACGAAGAAGAACACAAATAGATAAATTTACACATAGCTCACCAAATCCACATACAGGTGGAAATAAAATTTAGCTGGCTGAAAAACGCAATCCTATGCATTTTATCCAACATTTTAAGGTAATCATATGTTAGCATCATTAATTTTCAGTACACAGAAGCGTGAAGCCACTGAGCATCCTGAAGAGCAAGAAATGAAGGGTAAAGCCTCGAAACATAAGGGAACTTAACATTTGAAATGGTCATATTTGTTGAATTAATGCATTCTCTGTGTTGCAGACCAAACCGAAGTCCTAATATAAAAGAGTTCCTTTAAACAAGCTCTGGTGAAAGGAATAGATCTGTAAAAAATAATGTTGCAGGTGCCACAATATTATTGTGTATACATTGCTGCTGTATTTTTAATAGTCACTCATTCCTTTGGAGAGCAACTTGTAAAAGAATTATTCATTCTCTCTGTGCATACATTTTGAGAATAATTCACTGTACTTTTCCAAATTATTTTCAAAGTGTACACACACAGGAAAGGATACAAAACTTTTCCCAGGCTACATTTGAAAGCTTGTCAACACTCAGAGCTAAGGCCTTTAATCCCAGGCTTTAAATAATTTAGGTAACACTTGATTACTCCATTGCTGGAACGTCAAGCTCTGCAAAATCTGAGTAACACAGTATTTGAGGGGAAAAGAGAGAACACTCATCTATAAGCACTTAAGTAAGATACATTCCCTGAGAACAAAACGTGAACTGCAGCCTGGTGTTTGCAATGCAAACTGTGGTAAAGCACCACTGAGGCGACCCCCCAAATAACACTTTATTCTGGTTTCCACTAACAAGACCCTTTAGCGAGGAGTTCTATGGTGCACTGGCCGCAGCTTACGTGCTACAAAGGAACAGCTTTTCCTTAGGTTCATATCAAATTTAGTGATTACCCTAGCTAAAATGTGCACACTGACTCCGGACGAACAAAAAAGCCCACCCCCCCACGAGAGACGCACACACACAATTTAGTCAGAAAAAAAAAATAAAAGAAGTTTTTACCTTTCTTGTGGACTAATTTTTTTCTTGAGAGAACAATTTCATTTTCTCAGGTAATCCACAGGGGATTCAATATTTGCAGTCTCTACGCATTTGTTAGATAAAAAATAGTACAATTTGCCTTGTTCTCTTAGGTACATCTGTATCAGTACTGTTAACAAAGTCTGAACTACCTCGATTTTTCAGCTGTGTTCTCCACTCAAAAAATAGTTTAACCAACAAACTAACTTGTCTGTACCAAGTTATTTAGATAATATTCATGGGGGTAAGAGGCATGAACATCATAATGTGGGCTGTGTGACAATATATGCATATTTCGTTACACAGAAACACCAACTTACTTAAGAACAATTAAACATCCTAAAAAATTATCAGAAGTCAACAAAGAAGGAAAAAAACCCCATCTCCCCCTGCGAATTAAATTATCACTTATTAGGTCCTTTAAGATCTCTTTTCACTGCTGCCTTTGAACCCTTTTTTGCACAGAGGAATACAAAGTTTTTCTCTTAAATCTATCGGTTCCTTTTCACTCCAGAGCTCACCGTTTAGCCCTTTGCAATATATAGTGCTAAAAAATCAGGATCAACAACAACAAGCCCAGGATTGCCCTCAGCAGAGTCAATAAACAGCACATTTGACTCTCTCTCATACCATTTTGAACCAAGTCCTCACACAACCACTGCCCTGACACCTCATCCATCAGCTCTTAAAGCACAAGAGCAGCGCCCCACAAGCAAACCTCTTCTCTCCTACGCCATCTCCAGAGTTGAGGCCCAGATGAGAAAAAGCCTTATCTTCCAATACAGCAAGGATGCACCTCTAAGATCAGACCTTGGCAATTTGACCTAAAGCCATCCTTACTTGCAAAACAAAGTCTCCATCATCTTCAGAGCAAGAAGGAAAGAGAGTGAGAGGGAAAACAGGGGTGGGGGTAGGGGGGAAAGTCCAGTCCTCTCTGACCTGATTGGAAACTTTGTTGTGGCAAAAGGGAAAAAAAAAAAATCTCTTTGGCCAGTTGAGAAAGTGCCTATGGTTGCTCTTGTATTGGGAGGGTCTGTTCAGGGTTTCTCAATCTTCTTTTCTCTCGCGCCCCCCAACCCCCCCCCTTCCCCTTCTCTTGTTTCAAAAGGGGCCTCTGGTCAGCGCTGATTAATAAGTGGGTTTTGTTGTGAAGTGTTGAATAATAGAAGATGGCCGGTGACCCAGGAAAGACTAAACCTTGTGCTACTTTATTGTGGCAAGCTGAGAAAGGGGCTTTAGGACAGAGACCCCAAGCACTGACCCGCACACATCCTGCGGATTCCCTATTCATTCTCACAGCCTTCCAGTCGCCCAGAGCTCCCATTGTTTGCCAAGCAACAATGGAGATTTTGCACAGAAAGTAAAGCTCTTTTCAGATTCCTCCCTGATGTTTTGCATTTGGGGAAACAACCATCCTTAACGTGTGGGGTTTTTTTCCTTAACTGAATTTCATGAAAACTCCTAGGATTTGGGCTTTTATTCTCATCATTCAAGACTTTCCATATAAACCTAAGGAAACAAAAATTTTCTCTTAATAAATAAATACTTTTTTTTTTTAATTACACAACACACTTTCCCTGGGGAACCACTTCCCTAGCAATTGAAGGGGGAAAGTGAAGTTCCTTTTTTTTTTTTATTTCTTAGTGTATCACTGTGCTTTAATGCACAATACATATCGCTGCAGTTCCTAAAAATAACTGTTTTCAAGCATCCTCTTTTTTTGAGTGGGAGCCAACTCAAAAGTGCTGCTTCTTTCCAAAAAAAAAAAAAAAAAGACAGAAGTCTGAAATCTCTTGGTTTATTTCTGCTCTGATTAGGCAAGCCTAGCTTTTATCTCCTTGCAGGCTGGCCCCTTCCCCATGCTCCAAACAAAGACTTCACCCGAAGCCACCAAGGAGGGCAAATGCCACTCCATAGGCTTGCTCTGATTTACCTGTAGGGCCCAAACCACATTTCTCATTCTAACTTAGGCATTTATTTGCACTCTAAGCCCGTGGATAAATAACTCTTGCAGCTGTTGAGCCTTTGGGTAGGAACACGGGTAGATGGAACAGAGGCCTCAAGATCGCAGAATTTTGTTTAATTGCTTTCTCTGGCCTGTTCTACACGGCTTTCCATTCCTCTATGGCATCCACTTGCACATGTCACCAAGATGCTAGGAGGTTTGGGTGTTTGGCTGCGCCTTGTGTCTTGCTGCGGATTTACTGGGTGTAAAAAAAAAAAAAAAAAGGAGGAAAAAGAGCAGGAGGAGGTTGCAATCAATAGGAGAAATTGCTAAGAATGGGATTTCTTCCCCCTCAGTTATTTGAATTTATAACAGACTGAATATTTTTATCAGGATCATTGCTTTCTCTCTGTGTTTACACCTGCGTAGGGACGTCTAGAAATCCACCCTTTGGAGGTGAGGGAGAAAGGACCAGTCTGTCAGAGAAACCTTTAACAACTGAAGGGGGAACAGCAGTCTTTATTAAGGATGTTGGATAGCAGAATTACCTTGGCAGGGGCGGGAGGCGTTGTAAAACATCCATTTGCAAAGGCTTTCAGGCTGAAACCCTTTCATCGGTGGCGAGGGGAGGGGGAGGCAGGGCGGGGGCTCGCAAACCCCCAGCTATCTCCATTTGTCAGCGCCACAGAGGAGGGGTCGTAAAGCCAGCGGTGTGGAGGGGTGGGCTGCCCGGTGGTCCGCCGGTCCCGTTGGCCCAGGAGCTTATTTCCAAAGCGGGAGGCGGCTACAAGTGCAATGAGCGCGGCGGGCTC
>NW_010253516.1:78259-80096 GCF_000690775.1 Eurypyga helias
CAGCCCCAGGCCGGGGCGGTGCAGCGCTTGGGGACCCCAGCCTTTCGCTTTCTTGCCCACCACATCCACTTAAAATGTTAGGAAGGGGAGAAAAGGGGAAGGAGTGTGGGAAGGCAAGCGCCCTGATGTATTGTTCCCCTGCCGAATTGATATGCTAATTCCCCTTGTGAGGGCATCACAAAGAACACCTTGCACTTCTGAAAGACTTTTGTGTCCTGGCCGGAGAAGTTTATTATCGACTAATTAGCAACAACTTCTAGCAATGAGTTGGGTTACATTTTCATAAGCTTTGAACAAACATCCTGAGCTGCGTTGTGTCAGGATGATGGGCTTGCTGTGGAAAATAGAGTCCTAAATCAGGGAATGAGCTTTAATAATTAGCGCCTGCTATATATGGAGCCTCTGTCGACGCAGGTCTTCCGAGGCGTTTGATTCACGTCGCTTCCAGGCTTGCAAAGGACCATGACAAGCACTCTACAAAACAAAATCTTACTCAAGGATGACTAGCCAATTTTTTTTCTCATATTAAGGCTCTTTTTTTGCACCCGAAGAGCATTTTAGACTATCCTGATAATGCACCAAGGATAATCAGTATACGAAGAAGTTCAGTAAATTAAGTATATTCATATTAAATATTATTTAGAGAGGGTAGTTGTAGGCGGTCTAGCACTTCAAATATAAAAGTGGTCTGGGAAAAGGGAAGGTTATATTTAAATGACAAAAAGAAAATACTTTTAGATTTCACAGGTTTCAGGGTTTTGGTTTATTTGTTTTTGGTTTTTAATTTTAATTCCACATTGTTCATGTTACAGTCTTTCCAAAGAAGGGTGAACTCATCTCAAACTAGGTTAGCTCAGTCCATTCTCTGCAAACTGCTTGTATCTTTGGAAGCAAAAGGGTATGCTGTTGCGTTGGTTTAAAGTGAAACTAGAAAAAAACAAGTGGACTTGATTTTTATCACTGTAGTAAGTGCTAGTTAATTTCTTCTTGGCTTTATGCAATCAGAATAGAGCAGAAACAATCCTCTGAAGTTGAGGACATTCTAAGACTTACTGATAGTTCTTATTGACTGGAAACAACACGCTTGTAGCTTCACATTATATTGTTGTAGGTTTGGAGCTTTTGAGGCGTGGGACTATTGCATCTCATTGTGCAGTTTATATGTGGATCTCCAGCGTGGCCTTCCTGAACATGCCCTGGTCCTGAGGAGAGCTCTAGGGAAGGTGCGAGCCCTGGGCCGGTTCAAATACTGTGGTTATTGGGATGCAGAAGAAAGCAGCTCCCCCGTGTCTGCTTTTGCAATTCACCTTCTCCTGTGCTACTCGATTCCTGTAACGGTAAACACTCTCTCCATCACTCAGTCTCTTTCTGTCCCCCTCTCCAAGCGATTTCATTTGTTTAAAATCCTAAAAGGTGGTATGAGGTCTTATTGAAACCCGGTAACGTAAGGGGTGGGAGTGGATTAGATTCCTTCATTTCCTTTCTGTAATCCTAAATGCAGCTATCTCTGGTTCCTTAATCTCCTCTAGAGTCGGATTACCACCCATTTCAGCAAGTGCAGCTGGAATTAGGAGATGACAGGGCTGTAAAGAAAGTGCCAAGAACTCTTGAGGTGACCAAGATGTCGGGGTGGCCTCGGCCCCCCGCAGGTTCCTGGGCTCCCCCAGGGCCTCACGGCCTGCAGGTCACAGAGCGAGGCAATGGGGGTGGCCCTGGGCCGGACGATGCCCACCGGCCCCCGGCGCAAACCTGCCTTTCTTCTCACTGGAGCTCCACGGCGGCCAGGGCCACCGCTGGGTTGCTTTGGCGCTTCATTTCCCTCATGACAGTCTTCTGC
>NW_010253516.1:80240-81443 GCF_000690775.1 Eurypyga helias
GATGTTCCGGTATTGGCTAGAAGTAAGAATCGACATAAAATAGCCACTGAAATGTGGAGTGAGTACAGCCGTGCTTATGCGCTCCTGTGTCCGCCTGGAAAAAGTAACCCTGCAGGAAAACACATGGACCCGTGTGCGGTTACTTTTTAAAACAATCCCTCATATTTGATTGAAATGGAATATGCCACCATGTATATTTAAGATTAAAGCTTTATTTTGAAAGGCCTGTAATCCTTTCAAGGAGATTTTGTTGATATAAGACTTCATTGGAAAGTAATTGTGGATTGTACAGCTCTGACCTTTGCAGGAAGCAGGGTGCAGGTCTGCAGAGCTGAGAAATACTGTGCATCAATTCCTTGTGAAGCCGCTACAGACCAGCTAAGTACGTGTACAAGTTCAGGAATTTATTTAAAAGGTTACAGTTAGTGGTTCCATCATCAAAGTTGGGGACGTGGTATTTTTATATTGAGTGAAATACACGATTTAATTATACTTTGAAAAAAAAAAAAAAAACAACACACAACCTCCCCCCCCCCAAAAAAAAAACCAAATTAAGGACAGGCCTTCTACACAAATTGGAGGCAGCTAAATGCTCTTTTGTGCCTGCAGCTCTAAGGAGGCTGTGATGCATGCGAAGGAAAGTGACTGACTTAACTCATTGGGATTCAGGGAACGACCTGCCCTCTTTTGAAAAAAAAGGGGGGAAAAAAAAAAGAAGAAAAGTAAGTGTGTATGTGTGTGTGTGCGTGTTCGTGTGTGTGAGAGAGAGAGAGAGAGGAGGGGGAGACTCACACAGAGTCCTGCTTTCCTGAGCTGAGAGCTGCTGGTTCCCAAGCAGAAAGTATTAGGAGAAACACATCATCTTGTCTCTTTGCTGCATTTACACAATGAAATCACTTCAATTTTTATTCCTGCTAACCGGCTGGTTTTTCTTGCATCCACTCTGAGACATGGACGATGGGAACAAACAAATACTTAAAAACAAACAGACAAAAAAAAACAAAGAGAGGAAAAAAAAAAAAGAGAGAGAGAAAAACAAACCCAACCACGCTGGGATGAGGATTACTCACTTTGGCGCTGGCTGTAAGTACAAAATCTCTTGCTGCATTTCAGAGCGACAGGGAGAGGCTGCTGTGGGTTAAGTTGGGGTTGTTGAGGTTTGGCTCTTTGTTGTTCCCTCTCTCTCTTTTTTCTTTTCTTTTT
>NW_010253517.1:0-18500 GCF_000690775.1 Eurypyga helias
GTAGAGCACATTCTTTACTTCTGGCTCTGTCCAAACTGGTCCAAGGGCTATGGCATGAACAATTTCCTGTTTGACCTGTCCAAAGGCTTGTAGTTGCTCAGGGCCCCATTTGAAATAATTTTTCTTCTGGGTCACTGCAGAGAGAGGGCTTACAATCTGGTTGTAATTTGGAATACGCATCCTCCAGAAACCCACAAGGCCTAAGAAAGCTTGTGTTTCCTTTTTGCTCATTGGTGGGGACATCGCTGTGATTTTGTTGATCATGTCCATCGGGATCTGGCAACATCCATCCTGCCATTTTAGTACTGAGGACTGGATCTCCTGTGCAGGTCCCTTAAACTTGTTTTGCTTTATGGCAAAACCAGCTTTCGGAAGGATTTGGGTGATCTTCTTCCCTTTCTCAAAACTGTCTGCTGTGTCACCCTGTGCAATGATGTCATCAATGTATGGCAGATGTTCTGGAGCTGCACCCTGTTCTAGTGTGGTCTGGATACATCCATGGCAGATGGTTGGGCTGTGCTTCCACCCCTGGGGTAACCGATTCCAGGTGTATTGGCTACCCCTCCAGGTGAAAGCAAACTGTGGCCTGCACTTTGCTGCGAAAGGAATAGAGAAAAAGGCATTAGCAATGTCAGTCGTGGGTACCACTTGGCTGCCTTTGACTCCAGCTTGTACTAGAGTTCTGGTATGTCCAGCATGGCAACACTCAGTCAGACAGTACACCGTTAGTCTCCACTCTCCATCAGACTTATGCACTGGCCAGATGGGGCTGTTAAAAGGTGACCAAGTCTTGCTGATCACCCCTTAGCTCTCCAGCTGACAAATCAGCTTCTGGATGGGAAGCAAGAAGTCTTGGTTAGTACGATACTATTGCTGGTGCACTATTGTAGTGGCAATTGACACCTGTTGGTGTGCAACCTTTAGCAATCCCACAACAGAAGAGTCCTGTGAGAGACCAGACAAAGCAGACAGCTGCCCAATGTCCTCAGTTTCAGAGGAAGATATCTCAAAAGCCCACCAGTACTCTTTTGAGTCCTTAAAATACCCTCTCTTGAGGTAGTCTATGCCAAGGATGCACAGGGCATCTGAGCCAGTCACAATGAGGAGCTTTCGCCACTCCTTCCCTGTCAGGCTTATTTCGGCCTCCAACACGGTCAGTTGTTGAGAGCCTCCAGTCACACCAGAAATATTAATGGGTTGTACCTTTGTATAGCTTGATGGCATAAGAGTACACTGTGCACCCGTGTCTGTTAGAGCCTTATACTGCTGTGGCTCTGATGTGTCAGTCCATCAAATCCATACTGTCCAATAAACATGGTTGTCCCTTTCCTCCACCTGGCTGGAGACAGAGCCTCTCTAAAACAGGGTTCACAGTCACTCATGTCTTGCAGGAATGGATTATTACTCAGGTGCCATTTGTATACGGGAGCAACAATTTTTCTGGAAGAATCCCTACTTGTGAGTTTTTTCCCTTTCAGTTCACATACTCATTCCTCTAAGTGTGAGGTAGGTTTTCCAGCCCACTTCTTCATGCCCTCTCTGTGGTCGTGTAGGATGGATACCTTTTATATGCCTTTCTTTGGGTAGAGGAACGCTTACCCCTCACAGCTGAGACACTGGCTTGTGCAGGGGGGATTGGAACATCTCCATTCTGAACTGCTTAAGCTCTTTGGACAGTTTCTCTACAGCTGAGCCACAGGCCTGTACGGGGAAGGAATAGTGTCCTCATATTCCCAGAATTGTTGAACTACTGCGTCCACTGTCAGTTCCAGACTCCTTTGCCAAGTCAATATTGAAAACACACTGGCTAATAAGGATGGTCCACTCTGCATTAATTTCTGCCACGAGTCGTGTGCAGTTAAATAAATCTGGATCTATCCTATTCCTAACATGATAAACTACCTCCAGCAGAACCAGTTCCCTCAGGTACTGGATACCTTTCCCTATGATGGTCCATTTGCATACGTGATGGGGCACACTTTTCTTAAAAGGATACCTTTCCCTCACACTTGCCAGGAGTCACCTCCAGAGGCTGACATTTTGTGTCTTCCTCCCAGTCACTTTGTCAATGCCACTGTCTCTAGAAAGTGACCCCAACCGCTTGACTTCTCTACCCTCTAGTTCAATGTTACTGGTCCCGTTATTCCAGCAGCGGAGCAGCCAGGTAATAATATGTTCACCCTGATGGCTGCCAAAGTCTCTCTGGATATCCTGGAGCTGTCTCATGGATAAAGATTGAACGGTTACATCTGCATCACCATCATCACAATCATCCTCTGTCTCTTTCACTACAAATGGAGCTATTGTCTCTCTCCTCTGTATCTGTCTTTTGGGATGGCCTTGCTCTCTCCTTCTCCTCCTTCCCCTTTACCATATGGCCTGATTTACATGTCCATTTCTTTTTCTGTACTGGGCAACTAACCCTGGTGGCAGTTGACACTGACAATACCACACAGAGATGTGCATGGCTGCATTGCACCCTGCAGTGTGTGGTGCTATTGTGGGAGGTGGAGTCACACTGGGAGGTGAAGCTGCAGTGTCTGTCAAGGGCAGTTGATGTTGTCACAACTGTGTGGGGGACATGCAGTGTCTGCAGTGTTGGTTGAGAGGAGTTGATATTGCTGGAGGGGTGGAGTTGGTGCAGTGGCTGTAGTGTCTGTCAAGGAGAGTTGATGTTGCCATGGAGGTGAAGTTGGCGTAGGGTGTGGGCTACTTGTGAGCGGTGATGTAGCTATGGGGGACAGAGACGGAACACAGGCCTTGCCTCTGCCCCAAGCACCGATAGCAGATGGAGCAGTGTTCCAAAACATTTCTTCAGCTTCACACAAGAACACAAGAACAGCCAGAAACAAGCTGATCCCCAGCCATAGGTCACCCCAAGACCACAAACAATTTGCTTCACACAAGAACACAAGAACAGCCAGAAACAAGCTGATCCCCAGCCATAGGTCACCCCAAGACCACAAAAAATTTCCCAAATACTCATACACTTTTGCCATTGACCAGGGAGAAGAGGGGGAAAATTGGAATAATTTCCAGACGTCTACCCAACTGAGTAATTCCTTCACATCCAACCCACTGAATAATTACTCCTCTACAGGTTGTGTCCTAGAGGGGAAAAGGTGTAATTAGTTAAAGTCCCCACAACAAGAGAGTTAATTCTTTCTTGACCGAACCCAGCACAGTGAAATTCAAGGCAGGGCCAGAATGTTGCTACAGAGTATAGTCCGGGATGCTTGGCAAAGTTACTTAAGAGAAGAAAAATCAATATTACAATTTCTCATGTTTCTTTTTCTATGTTTCATCATACCTTAACGCTTCCCACAACCATCACATATGCATGATATGTCCATCTTACAGTGGACTCCAGGAAGTACTTTAACTTGATAGAGTGATCTATTCTCGAGTGTTATTTTTTTCATACTTGACCATAAGTTTCATGATTGAAGACAAATACTGAACATAGACTAAATGTTGAATTTAACTGGTCTTTTAGGGCTGGCTTCACAGTTGGACCTTTTATGGCCTACTTTATCTTCAACTCTTAAGCATACACAGAATGAAAATATTCAGTTCTTGAGGGTGCAGCACTGGATTGACACAAGAAAGGGAAATTCTGGCTCATTTGAAAATCCTTCCAGCTAAGGACAGATGCTGACCTGGCCATTAAAACACCTGTCTTCTGAGAGGGGGACTGTGCTGTCACTGAGCAACTCTTCAATTTAAAAAGAGTGTAAACATCTATGTAGAACCACATCACAGACTCCCAGAGACATCCATACAGACCTGTTTTGTATGACACAGGATCCATGGGAAGTCTCGGAAGTAGTGTCTGGAGATACCCTAGGATACCTAGTATATCTGAAGAGCACTGCAGACCTCACTTCAAGTGCATGAATCAATCAGTACAGAGAGTCTTCTGTTCCTAACAGATAAATACCCAGTGCCATTTGGGAGGTCTCACAGTGCTGAGACCCTCATTAATAGCAGACCAGCATGGTGTCACATTTACACCAGCCCTACCCTGTTCTGGGGTAGTGGCTACAGGCTAGGTGAGGCTCCTTGCAGCACAGAGAAGAGCCTGTTTCCAGACACCTGAACCCTGCTCCATGCAGCCAGGTGCAAGCTAATGGTGCATGCACAGAATCAATGGGCTTCTAGGCATTACAACTGGATTTAAAACAAACATGAAGTGCAATGTGGGATAACTGCTTGTATCCCTCCTGGATATGCATATTTTTCCCAGGTCCTGTGTTCTATCTGCCAGTAGGATATTAGGCTTTAAGACATCTGAACTGGCACTAGATCGATATGCCAAAAAGCCTGAACTGATTCTCAGTGTTTAGACAGCATAATGGTGGCCAGCAGGACCAGGAAAGTGATTTTTCCCCTGTACTGGACACTTGTGAGGCTGCACCTTTAATCTTGAGTTTGATTTTGGGCCCCTCATGAGACAGACATTGAGGTACTGGAGCATGTCCAGAGAAGAGCAATGGAGCTGGGGAAGGCTCTGGAGCACAAATCCTGTGTGGAGTGGCTGAGGGATATGGGGGTGTTCAGCCTGGAGAAGAGGAGGCTCAGGGGACACCTTATCACTCCCTACAACTCCCTGAAAGGAAGTTGTAGAGAAATGTGGGTTGGTCTCTTCTCTCAAGTGACAAATGATAAGGACCAGAGAAAATGGCCTCAAGGTGTGCCAGAGGAGGTTTAGATCGGGTATCAGGGAAAAAGTCTTCACTGAAAGGGCTGCCAAGTATTGGAAAGGGTTGCCCAGGAGGCAACCTGGAGGCATTTAAGAGATATGTAGATGTGGTACTTAGGGACATGGTTTACTGGTGGATGTGCCTGTGTTAAGTTAATGGTTGGACTCAATGATCTTATAGGTCTTTTCCAACTGAAATGATTCTATGATTCTACAATTCTAAGATTTATTTCTCAGCAACCTCATGCTGAGATCCACCTCACTCTACCCTGCCCCTTACAACAAGGAGGAGGTCCAGGGGAGGTGGGTTGGGACAGGACTGTGAGGTGACTACAGGCCTGGGCCAAGAAGCTGTCCCTACACAGACAGGAGTGACAGCAGGCTCTCCATTACAGCCATTTTCCTTAGGGGCCTGAGTTATGGAGTTTATTCATCCCAATGCATTTAACAAGGCTGAAGAGTGACAGGCCTTCATTCCCTGGGAAGCCAAAGGCTGAGCCTTCCAACAACCCTGGCTCTGCCTGGTGGTGTGGTGGCCATGTAAGGCAGAATGTTAGTGGTTGTCGAATTAGAGGGGGTTTAAAGACACAGAACCAGGCAGGGACAAGAGAGACCATGGTGCACCTGCATTCCCTCCCACTGCAGCTACCCAATCATAGATTTCTGTTGATTTCTGGAAAGCCTTTCACCTAAGGATGAGCAAGCACACACAGCCCCAGGCTGCAGCACGTCATGGTTACACAGCATCTGAAGGGACTCCCCAAATCTGCACCATGTGCTCTTGAAACATACCTTTAAATAAAATTTTGTCATTCATGAACCATTTCTGGTTCTTCTGGTTTATTTCATCTTCCATGGGAAACCTTCTAGGGCTTTCCTTATTGTGTGTATTCCATTTAATTTACAGATCTTCCTGTATGTATAAAGATGTATCTTTATGTATACACATGTAAGTACATCTTCATCTTCCTTAAAGGCTGGTCTGAGATCATGTGGGCTTGATGTTTTCAAAACATGGAACCTGGGTCCTCACAGAGCAACATGAATCACATGTGGTGTGTGTTCCAAGAGGCATGTCTTTGGTCAGCAGGATGAGGCAGGAGGCAGAGGTCAGCCTGTGATGGAGTCTCCATGCAGACCTCACCACGAGGTAGTCTTTTTTCAAGGGCACAAATGGGATGTTCTACCCTCTGCCTCTGGGAATTTTCACCTGAAGCCATCAAAGGAGAACTCTTACGATATATATCCTAAATCACCTTCTTGTGTACTCTTAACTTCTGCTGTAGTGATATCTTTTCAGGATAAGTAGAAAAAGATATCAAGTACCATTTAAACCTTTCAGAAAATATATCTAGAAAGCTAAGGAGTCACAAAAAGCCATTTTGCTGAAATTCCTTTCTTTAAGACTTATGTTACCATGCTGGTATATTCATTAGTTTGACAAAATTGGAGCTTTACATATGCATACATTACCTAAAGGAACTCTCAGTTTCAGCAGTTTCAGCAATTTCACTGCTTCCTTGTATTCACACCAATGTACTAGATGAAGTTATGTTTGTATCTCATGCATGATCTATTGGCCTTTTTCACATTTTGAGCATAGTAAGCACTCTTGCATGAGAAAAACACTTACTAAATCAATGGGAACTCCTGTTTGATTGGTAATGGTCCTCAAAAATGTAAATCAGGTGATGCTACAGAAGAAATAAAATATAAATTGAAAATAATGTTAGGTGGAAAATGATGTACAGTCATATAGTATATTTGGTTTTGTGATGATGCCTCTTTAAGGCATTATTTAGAGGTAGACAAAGGAAAGCACAGGCAGAACAAGGTTATATTGTGCAGAGAGTCTGTAAGGATTGAAGATGTTTTGTTTAGTAGGGGGCAAGAAAGACCTGACAAAGCAGAGTTAAGGAAAAGGTAGACTAAGCCCTTCTTCTACGAGAACAAAATAATGCTTACTGAAACTAGATAACAGTACAAAAGGAGTTATCTCGTTAGGTGGTCCACAGCCTATAGAACAAATTGACATTGTATGTTATTAAGATTTAGATGAGCAACAATGGGAATGTATTTTTGGCTATGTGTATGTACAGCAGAATTCGCACAAGTTAATAGAAGAATAGAGATTAATAGAGAAGAAATTATATATATGTATTACATCAACATAGCTTTAAGGTATTCATATAAATATCAATAAAAATATCCCTTGCTGTAGTGGTGGCAGGTGTTCATCAACTGTTCAAGCAGCATATGCTGCTTCAATCTTTGATGTTGCTCTCCAGCAGTAAAACACCTTAGGTGGTCGGCTGTCCCCATTGCTCTTCCTCCCTCACCACTGCTTACCCTACCTCTATCAGCAAACGAGGAGCATAACACTAATCAAACACTCATTCCCCTTAGGTTGTCTTAAAATTTTTCCTCTGTAGTATTTCTCGCGCCACCACCGACATGTTATATGAAACTCTGCAGTAAAGAGGATGAGGACCTGTCTGAACAACTCATATGGATTATGCAGCAGTTCTTGTAGGAGATTTTATTCATTAGCATATTTCCTCTCCTTTCCTCAACCACAGGCTCCAAAAATGTACAATTGCAACTCATCTGGTGGTGCTCAGTCACATCTAAAAAGTGAGTAACACCTGGAAAAGGGTTAAGTGACTAATAAACCCTTAGAAAGCAGAACAAGACAACAAATCAAGTCCAGTGGCAGAGCAAATCTGAAGCCAGCCACATGCTCATTAAAACAATGGGGTGTATTCAAATTTTTTTATGTTAATAGCGAGCAGCTCAGTGCAAAGGGAGGAAAACTCTGTATGTGGGTTTTTTTGTAAGAGTGAACAACTTGCTACTGAGATCTGAGCTCTGTTAATAATTCCTCCTGAGCTCACCCCTGCTTGCACATTGACTTTCAGTGATGAATGAGTCAAAGAGCAGACCTCTAAGCCATAGGGGCTTTCCACAGAAGCTAGAAAGTTTTAAAACACAGCACAAGAAGCTGTGGAAATGTTTAAACCACAAGGTGTCGTTCAGTAAAAGGTCACTGTTCTCGTGATTTCATTTGGAATGTGGATACTCATGGAAGATCCAAAAACTTGAGAGAGAGGGATGGAGAGCAACAAGCTAAGAAGTAAACTGTACAGACCTCCACCAAAGCACCAAAGAAGCTGATACATATTTTTGCAAAAGTTTTCTGAACTTCCCACCCTTCCAAACTCCACACAACTTTTTTTTTTCCTTTTTTTTTTTTTCCCTCTCTTAACCCCATGAACCTGCTTGCCATGGGGACTCCTCCTGTTTCCGCACTGTCCCCAGGCTCTCACAGTTCCTCGGAAGCACAGAGCTAACCTGTGTCTTTAAAAACAGCAATCAGAATGAGATCAGTATATCTTTAACACAGTAATAATACATGTCAAGCACTACAAATTCTCTATGCTTGCCCATCGACTTCTCTTATTACAAACCCACAAGTACTGTTTTTCTAAAATCACCTTTCAAGTAATCTGCCTTTTACTGAAATGTGACTGCTACTGTGTACTATTTTAAAAATGGCTTGACAGAATTGCTAATGTTCTCATTCCTTCAGGATATTTCCTAATACTTGTAGCCTTTTCATGTTTCTAATTAGGCCAGTAATGGTCCCTGAAGTTAAACCAATTAAAATTATTTACTGTGACACATAGTGTGGAGATAATTATCTGATATCTGAATCCAACTTCTGCTTACTTCGCAACATTACTTAATAGAAAACAGGGAAACTGATGCCCATGCTTTCATTTTACTTGTCTACGAAATGTGTTTGCCCTATAGCAAACTGTTTAAATAAAGCATTAAAATCTTTGCGGTGCTAATCAAAATGTTTAAAATCCACTCACACTTCCTTTATAGTTCTGAGAAGCATATAAAACTCTTACACATTACCTTTTACATTATAGTTGCTGACCAACATAGTATTATACCTACATTGTACATAGGAAAGCTTTTGTAGTTCTAAAAGAAATTTCCATCTTCTTTTTTGTTTGTCTTGAAAACACGCATGCAACAGAATAAAGACTTGACATTTTTAAGCTTATGAACACAATAGGCTTACTTCTTTTTCAATAAAAATATTCAGTTTCCTGGTATGATTTAGGTTACATGTCACATTTCCCTTAGCTGAGTTTTTCTGGGAGAGGGAGGAATTGAGATCAGAGGATTTTCAGATGTACAGGTTTCCATAATTAAGCATTTTAAATATAGCCAAAGTTCACTTGGAACTTGTTAATTTCAAAACCTCATGGGGGGGGACCTGGGGGGGGGGGGGGGGAGGCACATGACAAAAAGAAGTAAAATAATTCACAGGATAGCATTTTTCACTTAAGTAACCACTACCAAAGCATCATCTTCAGACAAAATAATGAATTAAAAAAAAAAAAAATCCCCTACACTACAGATTTTGCATTTGGAAACAATTTGACCTGTTTGCAAAGTGAAACTTGTTGAAATTTTCACACAGAAACTTGAACCAGTAAAAGAATTCCTATTTTTGCTGAGATCTGTCAAATGCTGCAAATTGCAATAATCTAGGAAGGTGTTCAGCAAACTACGGGGACAAGCCAAGACTACTTCCACATGACAGGATATCACTCCCGTAGCACAGAGAGTGGGAAGATGCTGTGTTTGGTTTGCGAAATTCACTGAGCTATGTGGCCAACCTGAAACCTAAATGGAGTGTTTATGTGTTTGTCTAATTCAAATTTAACGTTGTATTTCTGCACTTCTCTGGTAACTGAAAATGTATACATGAACTTAGTGCGCGAGAAATTTGCACTACTTACAGGCTGGGAGAACTGAGCCTGCTGAAACACATGGAAAACAGGCAGTGACACAGCCTGCTCCCTTCCCAGCTCCAGATGTGACTTTTGGGGGATGAAGGTAGATCAACTTTTCAGCTCAGCTGATCACTGGACTGTGTGAACAGTCAGCTGGGCTGGCTCTACCTCCTTACTCTGTGGTTTTTCACATTTGGCCTATAAATCTATCGCTTAACATTTGAGACATTATCAGCTAGGTTGTGGCTTGTGTATAATACACTGGAGGAAATGTTATTAAGTCACAATTTTCTTTTTTTCCAGATTTTTATTCATCAAAAATATGAGGAAAATATGTTTAGTGCCCCTCCCCTTCCTGAAAGACTTGGAAGCAATGACTTAAATTGAAATATATAATGAATAAACATATTCCTACACCATCATTATCTAATCTCTTTACTCCTTTTAATGTTGCATACATCTCAGTATTTAATGTGCCATCAAGTTTCACTTAAATGAACAAAGCAAATTCAGACATTGTTAGACATCTTATGTTCCTATAGGGAGATAATTTCATATTTTGGCGAAGTTCTCAGTCCTAATAAGGGGGATTGAGGTTGCTTGTGGACAGTAACTGCTCTGTACATCTTAATTTACTTAATATTTCTTCCACCTTCTTGTCATTGCTAACTAATTCAGATACTTAGATTCTTTTATCTTACTGATCACCAAAGCTAATTAATTCTTGTCTGCTCATGGTGCTATTGAGAGCAAAGGAATGTGTGCCAATTCCTGTCACCAAGGAGTTAAAAACTCCTCAGCCTTCACTCTAGAAGGTTTGCTCCTATGCCCTTTTAGACAATGACAAGCTGTTAAGTGTAAAACTAATTAACATTTCAAAAACTAGTGTTAATCAGTAGTAATCAGATTCATTGAGAGCCCTGCTCTGTCGAGTTTTTCCACTTGTTCTTTTTATACCATAACTTCCAAATTATTGTGCTTATTTTAGCAGTTGTTTACTGGATTGAGGACACAGTGAAACACTACAAGACTGAAGTCATTAGAAATACATCATAGAATCATAGAATCATCACTGCTATGTGTTTTAATATGTCCCCTAAAATCTGGTTTTTATTCTGCTGTTCCTCCTCCTTCCCTCCCCCATCATTCTGTTGAGTGGCAGAGCTGATTCTCAGGCTTTTTTTTTTGTTATACTGAAGGACACATTATATTTAAGATAGCGACTGATCACCACTGTCTATCAGAAGAATGCTGGTGAAATCTAAATTAGAACCATACTGAAAGCCTGTCCGTGTGATTTTGTTTGTGTTGAAAAGAATAATAAAGTTTATTTGCTATGTTTGTAATTCTGATTTTGAAAACAGAATGATCATCATAACTTCAGTATAGAGAAATTAGGTGAAATTTTCTCTTTTAAAGAAAGTAGATTGTTTGGGCCTACTGTTGAATTCAAGTTCTAATATGCATTTGGGCATGCTTTAGGTGCTGAAACAGATTGTAATGGAGAACTACCAACAATTTATAAATGCAGAACTGTTCTCATGATCAAGATTTAATGGCAGACAGCTGGGTATTGAAATGAAAATGAAGAAAGGTGTGAAGGAGAGTGCTAGTAAAGTCTTCAAAACTGTGTCTGTGGATGAAGCATCTTTACATTACGAGTACAAAAAGAGAAGGTGACAACACAGCTGACTGAAGTGCTCTGCTTTCACTAGCTTCAGGTTGGAAAGAGTAGAATGTGTACTTACTGTGTTGCTGTGGACGAGAAATTACTATGGGGAAGAGTTTTATATTTTCTCGTATTTCAGTAATGCACAATGTACAAGGTAGTCCAGCTGCATTGTTAAAAACAACATGCCCTTCCAGCTTCAGCTATGGGATACGTTTACTGAAGTGCTAGAACTTCCACAGCCCCATGAAGAAAACCAGATTAGTTTATCTCCAGAGCAATGGAGCAAGCCTCCTATTTCAGATGTTATATACCAAGACAGACATAATGGACAGATGGGACTAGTAGAACCTTAGAATTTGATAGAGATGGGTAGTTATTTGCTGTAAAGCCAAGGATCATATTGGATTATGCCATCCTCAGGGAATCCCAGAGTTTTTTGAACTCTGTTTCTGAGGTGTTCATGGGCTTAGAGCTAAAGCTTAATGTAGGAGTGGAACAGCTCCATAAGTACTATGTAGGCCCCAGGTGACCTCACATGCCTGCAACACAGCTGGCATTATGGCCTGGGGCCAAGAGGGAGATTGTGGAGAGAACAGTGTCCTTGGACAACATGTTCATCATGCTGGCTTAATGGTAGGCTTTGTTCTTTTACATGTTGTGGTTCATCTCAGACACATTCATGTCATTCATATTATTCCTGTTGGTCGTACAGTCTTAACCTTAATAGTTTTAAACCCTCTGTTCCATCCTGTCTGCATAATGGTCCATGGAGGAAATGTTATTGCATAGGCAGTAGGCCTGAAAGGAGACTGGTTTTTATGTGGGCATCTGATGACAAGTATATCATGCTTAATGAATTCTGTTTGACTGTTCAGTTTTAGTTTGGAAGTTGTATGACATCATATTGAGCTCTGTCATATCTCTGAATCAAATATATCACAAGGCTGCCTTTTAGTATTCTTGAGGGATCAGTGATGAAACATTCCGCAAATGTATGTCAGTACTTGAATTGCACTTCAATATCAATTTTTTTGTCTACTATTTGGTATTAAAACACATTTTTCAAAAAAAGTGATGACGTTATAAACGTAGCCCAGTCCTGAATTGTTTTTCCTAAACTGGAGAAATCTCCTCACTAGTCAATAGCAGATGAATTAAGACAATTCATAGTTCCTACTTGAGTAGAATAAATGCACCCTACTTCCAGGACTTGGACTGTCTGATACCTTTGTCTTCTCTATAGATATTACTTTCAATATAACTCATTTTAGTCCTATAAAAATTATTAAGTCAAAGGGTTTACAAGCACTGGTGAAATCTTCTGTGCTGCCATCACAATACAATGTCATAATTTGATCAAACTGAATTTATCCCTTCAACTTCAGCTAACTAGAAGAGAAACTGCAGGAGGAATTTTTTATAAAATTCAGATGGTGAGGAACTTTAGTATAAGGTGTTTTGTCACAAACCATGTTGCAGTGAAGTTTTCAAACTCCAGATTCTTTAGCAAATCCAGTGGAACTGTGCTTTAATTTTATTCGAAATGCACATCCAGGTGATTGTGGTTATCGTGCATATGTTTGTCAAAACAGCAGCTTAAAGAAATACACATGTATAATATAAAGCAACCTTATAATACTGTCTCAGCAACAATCATGGATTTATCAAAATTCAGATTCAGGAAAGTGTATCTAAAGCAATTCCTTGAATATTTTGAAGTTTAGAACTGGGGATTAATTCTGGAACATTTACATTTTCATTTGTTCTACAAAAAAATGAAATTTCAGAGAGATTTTTCTCCAATCAAGATGTTTAGAATGGTCTAAGTGGAGTGATTTTTTCCTGCATCTGAAAACAATTGTCCTTTGCATGTCTGTCTTCACTCTTTTCTGCCTTGAAATACAAGCATGACCCATGAAGCCCCAAGCAAATGTAAAGAAAAGGGGCATTGTTGCACATGCACCCTAACTGATGATACAGAAATTTCTTTTCAGTGGATCACTGACTCCACTTCTTCCAGACAGAGATGCAAAAACATTTCAGACTGAGGAGTTTTGCTCTTTTCCATCTGTCTTTCTTTCATATGACAAAAATTAGGCTCGGATGTTATGATTTTCAAGAACATTCTGTGTTAATGCCAGAATCACAAAGATCAGAAGAACAATTTATTTACCTATATTTTCCACATACTGACAGGTGTTTGGATGAAAATTGACCTTCATTCCTCATCCTTTGCAAAGCTGTAGGACACTGGAACTAACAAAGCAATCTAACCAGTATTGCTGGTCTGAAATCTTGAATTTGATGTTAAGGATACTTTCAGAGGATGGCAAATACCTGCAAAATGTGTGTTAGGGAAGAAGGCAGAAAAAAAGAAAATCTGTAGACAAAACTGTATGGATGATAAGCCCAATATCTATCAATGAGATTTTCATGTTCAACAGTTTGCTTATAAAAACGCTGCTTTATATGAATTTCACCAAATGCTACAAAGCCCAGTCCTTCGAAAGAAAACATGTAAGAGAGAGAAAGAAAAAAAAGTAATCCTTTCCTGTTGCTATATACTTTCAGGTCACTACTAGGTCTACATTCACAGGATCAGCCCAACAGCATGTGTATTCAACGAGCTGGGGGTGGGGGTGGGGTTGGGGGCGGGGGGCGGCTTCCTTCATGATAAAGCCCCTGCACTCCAAGCACAACTGCCATTTGTTACACACCCACCACTAAAACCATGGTTCTCTGCAGAGGTCTCCAAATCCAGCAAGTGTCCTTCTAACAGAGAGGTGCTGAAGTATTTTGCACAAATAAAAAGAGTTCATGAATACAATAGTTCATTATACATGAGCTCCTTCGGATTGCTTCTCACTCTAATATAGCCATGCCGTGTCAGCTTTTAATTCCCCCTACAGAGCGCTGCACACAGTTTGGTGAATAAGTGGCATGGATTTGCTGAAAACACTTCAAGATGCCTGCTCTTGTGCATCCACAGGAACAAGAGAGACCAGAGAGGCTGTTCATGCTGCTTGAGAGGAAACCAATACTTTCCCTCTGCAGCTGTAGGTGCACTTCAGTACCATTAAAACCATGATTATTTACACCACAGGAGCATTCCTGACCTCTTCAGGCGGTTTAAACTTTTAGGTTTCTCCTTTGTTTTTTCCCCAAAGTTCTTGGAGTCATAATTTTTTCTCAGTGAGTTTCTTGAGAAAAACACAATACTTCTATGTGTGTTATGGGGAGGAGGTGAAGTCTATGTCAGCAATTTTGTGTAAATAATTAATCTTATTATGATTTGCAAGTGAAAATCCATACATCTATCCTTTTCACTGAGATATGTTTCATTAATGGTGATACTGTAAACCACTGTAAGATAGAGTTTTACTTAGGCATAATTTTTAAAATAATTCTGTGCAGTGTGTCAACAGCTTCATTTATCCATTTTTATCCTCTCTTTACACACCAGACAGAAAGGACCTAATCCTTCCCAGTGCCCAAACCAACCTGTTCACTCAAAGAGGTTGAACACAATCCTCTTGTGTGGGGGTGACATCCAGGTCATCCAGCCTCCTGAAACTCCTCTGTGCTCTCAGAAGATGACACTGCTGGATCTCACTGCAGATGTTATAGGTAATTAAACAGATATCTACCTCTTGCTTAATGAATCTGTAAAATTTGTGTTCATAAACTTCAGTGGGTGTTTTTCCAAGCTCTAAATCTTGCTGGCAGGCCCTGAGGTTTTGCTACGCCCTCGGCACTGCACCTCTTTCTCTTGGAGCCTGTGTTGCAGCCTATGCTGTCCACTCTCCTTCTGCCTGGCCCAGCATCTGAACCAACCACTCTGGTCACCCAAATGCTGAACCTGGCAGCTCAGCAGCTCAGATGCTGAGCCACAACATGTAATTTTCCAGCAGCAGCAGCTGGGTGTTTGGTTGGCCTTTTGTCAGGCTTAGGAGTAGTCTGGTGGTGTAGCTAGTGCTTGAAAACTTGTGTGTGTGGGTTTTTTTTTTTTTTTTAATTCATTCACATTTAATTGTCATAGATTAGTTTATTGCTATGTGTCTGAATAAACGTCATGAGGAAATTCTCACAGGACCCTTACCATCACGCTTTTTCTCATGGTCCCTCTGCACATTCTCTGTGTTTAGCCTTGCTAGCTGCCTTCTTCCACTTAAGTTTTGGTTCTCTTGCAAAACCCATAATGAAATTATTTTCTGGTTAGGATATGCGTTCTTAAGACATTTCTTTGTGATAAGAGGCTTTCTGCTTCTTTCAGTTTCAGGGCCTAATTTTAGACCCAGACCATCACAATTCAGTTCATATGTCATATTCTATATTCATAGTTTGATTCAAGGAACAAGTTTATTGTAGTCAAACCAATAAGTTTTTGTCTTTTAATCAGAATATTAAGATAGCATGCATTTCTGTTTTTAATATAGCTCTCAGGAAATCAGAAATACTAGTTGTTTTATGGACTCTCCAAAACAAGACCATATGAAGCAGGTTGGAAAGGTTTTTTAATACTTATTCTTCTCTGTCCTAAATGAATTTCCCCCCCGTGTTGTCCTACAATAGCCCCAGAAATAAAACTTTGTTTATGTCTCTAATGTCTTCATGCTGACAAAGTTCAATATTCCTTCTGTGTTTTGCACAATTCTCTTTGTGTTATTAGTGAGTATAATAAATAGGTATAAACAATGCTGCTGGCAGTGTCTTACAATGGAAAATGATAACATCTTTAAGCAGTATTTAAATTTGGATGGAGTAAAGCAGCTGAGTATCCTGCAAATAGATGGTGGCTTCGATGATGCCCCTCCCTCTCCTCCCCACCACTTTGTTGATACTTTCTTATGGGCACACACAAAAAACCCCATGTAAATGGTCCGGATGTCCTTGCTGTGCAAAATATAGCTCCCTATATGGTAAGATGTGTGACACCTAACTCACAGACAGGAGCTTACAATCCTGTTCATTAATTTTATCACTAACATAAACTTTTAATATGCATATGATTAGTATATGGGACTTCCAGGGCAGCTTAAAATGACTGTAACCTGTAATTACTGCTCCTGTACTTGATTATAATAATCTGATTGCAATTATTCAGTGATTTTAATACAAGCCCCAAGCTACATAACAATAATTCAAGTGCAGTGATTGGGAACATGTTTCTGTTTGGCTGTGAAATGATGTTTTAATCCTCACTGATTCAGGGATCTGGCTATAGTTGTATTCATGTAATTAAGGCACATTTATATAGTCAAGTAGAATAACTTTAGTTTGAAGTGAATTTAATTAATGCAAAGACTCTATATAAGTCAAAATGGATCATAAGCATGAATTCCTTAGATAGGAATAATAAGGCAAAGATAGCAGTACTTGGCTGGTTTGTCCATTACAATGAGCTGGCTAATATTTTGATAAAAATGAAGAAGCACATTCCTCAGAAGATCAGAGGAACCTGTTCACAGCAGCACTAAAAGATGAATTTCAGCTGTGGTCCAGAAATATTGCTGAAAGTTTTATCATCTCTATGCTCTCCACTTTGTCTGGAGTGTTAAGCCCATGATCAGAAGAAGGACTTCAAAATACTCTTGTAAATGCCTTATTCGGATGAAAATTTTGAGTGAGCCTACGTTTTAAATGAGAGTAAACTCAGAATACTATAATGCCCATTGTCTGTTAGACCTTCATTTAGAAAATAGACTTAGCAAAAAAGACTTTCACAAACAAAACCAGAATCATGGCCTCCAAAAAGTGTATTTTGAAGATTTATGTCAAGACTATTCTCAAGCAACAGAAACACCTTTGCAAGTAAATATTGCCATATTTTTTAAAATCTCCTTTCTGAAGACAACAAATAAGATGTTGCAAAAATGCAAATGCCCCATGAGCAAATGCATTAAATTAATTTTACTTTAGCGTATTATGTAAAAATTTTTTTTTCTTTATCAAAAGTGTTTTTACTTAATTAGCTGTTGTTTCTTAAATGTAACCAGATTTTTCTTTAGACGAAAGAGGAAAGCAAATGACTTAATTATAATACTTTTCTTATTATTTCATTTCTCACCTAATTGGAAAAACTTTGCTGGCTCAAAAGATAAAGAGAAAAACTGAACTCATCTATGATAATTTATGGTTGTACGGGGGCACACTCACTTTTTACAGTGATTTCTTATATTTTCTGTACTTGTAATGGTACTTGAGAATGGAAAAGTTTCCAAAAAAGCCTCAAAACCGAACTGAAACCTGGAAATAATTTTAAAAAAATACACTAATATCAAATAATGAAAAACTTGTTACATCAAGGTATTTATTTGGGAAGCAAGTTTTTTTCTTCCATTACTACTATCATCATCCCACAGAACCTTATCTTTTCTCATGTTGATATTCATCCTAAATGTATAATTCAATGTTTACCTGTGCATTAAGTGCTGTTAATAAATAAATGAATAATTTAATCCTGATTTGGTTAAAACTGTGTGAATTGTGAGCTTTTTTAGCCTCTGACATTTGACAATAACAGAGAAAAAAAGGTATGCACTCCAGGTAGTAATTTCTGAAGTTAATCAAGGACTTACACCAGCTTTTACGTAGTACCAAACTCACCATACTGTCTTAAGACTGATTTGATATCTGATCTGCTCCAAGAGAAAACCCTGCTATGGTGGAACATCAAGATTTACAACGGACATTACACAGAATAAAATTAAAGGTAATTTAAACTTGTGTTAAAAAATAAACCTGTCACTGTTATGAATACTAGAGAAGGCAGGAAAAGTGCCTGGTTACACTGGTGTAATGGCCACTCTCACCACTGTACAATGACTTAACATATGTGCTATATTTACTAATGCCTCTTCCTCAGAAGAAGACAAATCATTCCCTAAAAGTTGTACATACCAACACACTGTGTGTAATTGTGATTAAAAACATTTACATCTTGACAGTCAAGATATACCAGAAGTCAAGGAATGAATGAGACTATGGCAACATCTTTTTCACCAGTTCCTTGTGTTAAAATGTTGATCAAATCTAATTATATGTTTTATATTTTTAAGTAGGCCACAAATAAATTGGGCTCTGATATTAAACCTTGAAGAGACTATGGGAGGCAAATCTGGTATCATTTGTTTTTTGTGCTTTTTTCTATGGCAACATCTTTTTCACCAGTTCCTTGTGTTAAAATGTTGATCAAATCTAATTATATGTTTTATATTTTTAAGTAGGCCACAAATAAATTGGGCTCTGATATTAAACCTTGAAGAGACTATGGGAGGCAAATCTGGTATCATTTGTTTTTTGTGCTTTTTTC
>NW_010253518.1:0-26636 GCF_000690775.1 Eurypyga helias
CCCACCCCCCCTCCCATTATTATTCTCTGAATGGTTTTTCTATGGTTTCTTTTTCTGTCCTTTTCTTCCCAAGTTTCTAAGTGAAGCATCAGCTTGGAATATTTTGAGTTTACTTTTCAAGATTTGTATATTACAGTGGAGCTGAAGATAAGCTTATTAAATTGAGCTATCTGAATAGCATCGAGTATTAGAACTATAAATACCATTCTCAGATAAATAACTGATAATTTTAATATATTGCAGGCATCTTTAATTGGAACAGTTTCCTCAACATAAAATAGTGCTTAATAACCTGAGACCTGTCCTAGTACAGACAATATGTATTTTAAATTCTTCCTGTCTGCACCAGTTCTACCTTCTATTCTTCCCCTACCATACACTGGCTGATGTCTAAAGGAGGTGGACGTATGATGTAAAAGATCTTCTTCCAAAGATTTAAACTAGTTTATTCAGTAGTATTATTCATGATCTCATTTGATCTCAGTTGCTTCCTCTAGAGATTAAAGAAACATAGTTACTTTTTTATCAATTTACTTCATCCAGTGTACCATGCTATGCAATGCTGCCCAGCTTCATTGGGATTTTAAAGTTTCACATCTTAAAGAGGTTTGGGAAATTTAACCACGTTTTATTTCAGCCTGTTTTTCCAAATGAATTTTCCTTCCATTTGCCATCAAAATATAGGAGGTGTTAATACCTATTATAAACTGGTTCACTGGAAGAAGAGGTCTCTCTAGCTTGTGGAATACTATATTGATGAAAATAATCATAAGGTAAAATCCACTCAGGTTTCTCTTCTCAGTCATGACGTTAGGAAGATAAAAAGTATCAATACCATTGGAAATGCAGCTCAAAATGAAATTAACATTAGATGCATATTTTTATGACAGTAAATTATGTTTTGAAGACACAACATAGTCCTACAAAGATAGACTCATAAAGAAAGACCCTTCAAATGGCCAGGAATTTAGACTCAATATATGACTTCATTCTATGACTTCAGCTCTGCAAATTGGAAGCTGGCAAAATTTGGGATGGAATATCTTGGAGTCAATAGAAGTTAAAAACTAGAAGAACATATTAACTGCTACAAATTGAAAATTACAGATTTCAGGCGTCTGTAAAAAACTTTCACACCATTGTAGAGCAACGATTGCAGGAGTGATTGATATGCCGAGTCAGCTCCTCTTTCAGTTCAGAATGAATTCATCATTCAACAGATACCCTGACAGCACCTGCACTTGTGTAATGAGATTTCTGACAGAATTTGCATGGTTTAGTCTGTGTGTATGTAATGTTTCCAATTAATAATCTAAAACTCATTCAATTCTGACAACCCTTCCACTGGAACTGTAGATTTTTACCCCTGTTATTGATCAGTGATCTTCCATGATAATCAGTGAATTACTTTGTCAGCTAATCATATTTTTACTGCATAGTGGATTATTCAAACTGCAGAAGTCTCACATAAGATGGTCTGCTTATCTCCATCAATTTAAAGAACCAACAATGAACAGGAACCAATAAAATGAAATCAAATTCATGAAGAAAGCACAATGTAGCTCTATATCACTTGTTAAAAAACTTAGCTCACATTGGTGAGATAAATAACCTATGAAAATTAAATATGGCACATTACTTCCAGTATCTTACATACGCTTTACTTAGCTAGAGCGTAAGTTTAACAGCAGTTACCAACCCTCTTAAATTCTCAAGATCCTGGTAAACACAGACCAGGACCAAGCAACATTGTTTCTGTGTTTTGTCATTGAGAGTTTGCAAAAGTTAGTGCATGAAACTCGAGTGCCATTTAAACTGCCTAAATGTTGAGCATGCGTTTTTAAACACTATGCAAATGTTAAATAATAAAACCTGGTTTATTTTCATTGTATATACCACCTATGTATACTGAATAGCTTTAAGGGATGTTTTCTGGTGACCTCGCTTAATGGGGGGTGCATTTTGTAAAAAGAGCTAATCTGAAATGTGTATTGGCTTGAACAATGTTCAGCTGTGCTGAGCTTTTTGGGATTGCAGATTTTGCTATCTGTAGGGACAATTTCTCCTTAAAAATACATAACACATAAAATTTAAATTGTGTTTAAAATTTAACAAAATCATGAACAAACACAGCTGTGTTTGCATGTGTATTTTTTGTCACTATCTCTCCCTTTAGGTTTATGTCTGTCTTCCCTCCCCTATGAAAAGAGGAGGAGATATTTACAAAGAAATTATTTTATTTGCTTGTTTAAAATACTTTAACAGTTCTGCTACTTTCTGTGAGTAAATTAAGACTTTCTGTCTTTGTCAACTGCAATCAAAAACATGTGACCTAGCAAAAAAAATTTACAATAAGCAGAATCGCCTCAAGGGAAGCTAGTAGGTCGAGTGATGATGAAAGTATTGCACAGAAATGTCTCTAAAACTGCTTGGATAGTTCCTAAATGTATACAGTACAGGCAATGTATTAGTATATTCATTGACAGTTATGTTTTGAGTCTGCACAGGGATGTTCAAGGTGTATTTCATGAAGATACTAATAGATAATCACTACTCTGAGGAGGGAACGATCTTAATATAAACATTACCTGGTAAGTGAGACTTAAGACAGGGAGTAGTGGACTAGACTGGTGATGTTGTAATTATTACTCGGCAAGTTTAGTATGAATGTTGATGGCTCAGTTCATTTTCTTTTCTCATTTTGGCTACTTACTCTCCCATACACTTCTCATAGTGAAATGTTTATTCAACCATTTCCTTATACTAGTGAATGTTATATGAAACAATGGGAAGGAAATGTCACGTGGAAGGGCTGCAAGTATAACTTACGCATCAGAAGATTTTAGAGGAGTTAGGAGTTATTTGCAGGCACATCTGAGGCTTAAAAGACCTCACTGATGTGACTGAAATTAGCTGCTCTGAAGGGAGTGTGGCAGAACTGCATATGAGGAAGTTTCCCAGCGCGGTGTATTCGGGTACCAGCTCTAACTCAAATCTGGCTTGGGTCACAAGTTGAAATGAGTTTGCACACTTGTCCTCAGGGGACATTTATCTATATGCCAATGCCACCTTGCAGTTTTGCACAGTAGTAGTGTAAAAAAGCTTTCTCGGTGGCTGCCTGCCCTGTACCTGCTTTTCTTGCTATGAAATCAGTTCTGAGTAAATCAGTCTCATTCATCATCAGGATGAAATATTAAAAAAAAAAAAAAGAGAGAGAGAGAGAGAAAAGTAGTGTTGCCTAAGAGGACATGTAGCTTTTTGTACAGAGTCATTTAATGATTCAAATACATAGAGGATGTTATTTTCTTTTTATCTTTATTAAGCACGTAGCTTGGAACACCCCACGAGAAATAACAGTAAAATAGAAGTAGTGTTTTATCTATTAATTGTATCTTATCTTACTTTTGTACATTAAATCTCTTTCAAAATGTGATGTACAGTTAGGAAGTAGCAATCAGATTCCTCAGGAGAGTAGACTTTAATTTCAGATATAAGCCAAAGCCAACTGCTTTAATAGATTTCTTTGCATACCTATTAGAGATATTTGAAGGGCATCATTTAAAACGTCCCTTTAGCTCTACAGCACTTTGTGGACTCCAAATATTATTTAGGTTGTTATCTTTACTAACCAGATGAATTTCAGAAGAAAAGTAACATGACAGAAAATATCAGCTATATTATATAGAAGTAGCTGCTCTGACTGGAGTACGTCCCACCTCTGAGATTCAGGATAGGTATAGAATCACACTTCCTCTGAGTGAGGTGTCTGCATCTGGTCACAATGCAGTTGCCTCAGACCAGAAAACAGTTTTCCTTCACCAAACTGAGTAGGATGGATCCTAGGTACCTATCCCTGAGAGATTCAGACATGCTGATTTGTCTGCAACATGCTCATAAAATCTGCATAGTTCAGTACCTCAGTCCCCATCCTTGGTAAATTTTCTGCTGCTGCCTCCAGCCTCCCTCTCAGAGGTGCCAGTTTCTTCCATGCCTGTGGAGCAGCCATTGCTTCTCTGCTTAAGAGGGCCAGACAACAGCAACTGCAGCCAGGAGTGAAGTTACGATGCCACGGACATCGCCTGAGCATTGGTCAGCCAAGGAAGAGATGAGGCAATTACAAGTGCAGTAGACCAGAACACATACAGTGAAGTTTCTCCATAACAAATGTTCATTGTCCTGAATCCCCCCACAGCCTAAGTCTGGGCATTTGTCTCCTAGATTGCAAGTGTAACAGCCTTTCTTTCCAGATTACCCAGTTTTTCGTCATTACCTACAATTTCAAACAACCCTGTTTTCCTTCAGTCTCCATGCCAACAGATCTTGTAGCCCAGAGTTCAGCTGTTCTGCTTTTAATGAAAGTTGTGAGTTTTGGGGTTTTTTTGTTTGGTTGTTTTTTTTTTTTTTTAATTCTTATCTTAAGTGAACAAAAATAGGAGAATGGAAGTAGGGGATATGTGACACCCCGTTTCCACATTAAGTTCACCACCAGTTTTTAATTTGCCTTTTTTACTACTGGGGAATCATTGCCTGGGAATACTTTCTAAAACTGCTATTATTTCTTTCCTAAATGTTACTTGCCATACAGGTAATCCTTCTGTATCAGAGAGACTGGGATTTTTAAAGTTTTTATTTATTTTAGGGTCCAGAGGTGCTGTAAAACAGAGATTATCTTTCAGCTGATTATATTTTACCTCACCAGGAGGTGACACAAGTTTCTGAAAATAGGTCATAAGGGCTTAATACAAGAAAATATAGCTGTATGGGGAACTGAGAGTAGGGGAAAAAAGGGACCAATAAATGAATTATTTAAGTCTTTCCAAAAAGAAAAGAAGCAGCAAGGTGCAATTCTTCAAATGGGAAAATAGGACCTGTTAACTAGACCTGACAAAGTTTAAGATGTAAACACTTTATGGTGTAGCTTTTTTGATACTGATTTGGTTACTTGAAATAGATGTAGTTAAAGCTCCATTCAAAGGAACCCTTTTTTTCATTGGATTAATTGATGTCTTAAGGCAGGTGCAGTGCTTTATTTTGTAAGCCTTGACTTAAGCAGAGTGGGATGATTTCCTAGGAGTGTTTCATTGCTTCCATTATTTAATGTAACACTGGTTAAGCTTAGTAGAGGTGCTTTACGCTGTGAGAGAGCTAGAGCAGGTTGCTTGGAAGGCTTTCAAACATAAAGCTGGAAATACACACTGGAGTTCTGGGGAAATACGTGCTGGAGTTCTGGGCTATGGCAAAAGAACTTTTTAAAATCAGAGGCTTAGAAGAAGGAGCTGATGATTGTGTCTCCAGGAACTGTCGGGAGGACTTTTCAGCATGTGTCTGAGCAGTGGAAGGAGCTGTGTGAATGAGCACTGTTCTGTCACTCTGGGAGCAGGCTGAAAGTGAGGAGGTTGCTGAGTACTTCGTAGAAGGTGTAGCCTGTGGACCCCATGAAGAAGTCTTGGCTTTGCTGTCTCTACCTTTCCTTCTAGGAATGAAAGCCTGGAAAATGGATGGATTGTCAGTATTGAAAGAATCGAGCAGCCTGGCCTCTCACCTGCAAACACACTGAAAGTAAAGCTGTCCCCACCCAGTGCTCTCATGCCCAGCACACCCTGCTCAGTGGGCCTTCAAATGGTGAGGGCGAGTCTGCGCCTGCGGGGCCCTGCAGTAACAGCCCAGCCTAGACCCCAGGAGTCCTGTGGTTGGGCTGCCATTACCACCTCTTCTGGTGGTCATCCAACACCTCTTTGGATAGATCACCACAGGTCTTGAGCAGTTTTGCATTAATTAAGGGCAGCACGCAGACCAGTGCTTGTCAGTAACTACATGTTTACATTAAATTTGTAAATTAAAGCGATGCTCAGAAAACTAGTCCTAATGTTTTGTTATATAGAAAAATGACAGTGAGGGAAATCTTTGGAATTCTGTTAGTTTGAAGCTTGCAGTCAAATTGTTAAAGGCTAATTGATGCCTGTTAGAGCCCTATAATTTTTTGCATCAGAATGCAAGGTGAGATTGATGGAATGTTATTTCCTAACATGTCCCACAAAAGACTTTACGTTTTGCACTGTTCAAAAAAATTTCTGTTGTTAATAATGAAGAATAGCCAATGAGGTGGTAGAAATAAAAGAAATAGGACATTTTTCTGTCTGTTTTGAACCCCAGCAGCTGGCAAGTTAGTTTTTCACAGCAAGTGAATAGGTAAGATTAATATTTTATTAAAGATGTAAATAGTTTCTTGATCACTTAAAGTCAAATAATTAGGAAAAAATTTACAGTAATGACTGAACTTAAAATCATTGTATTAGTAATAGTAACTATCGCCATCAGCATTACTGACTTGGTCGGCGAACGTTGCTTCATGTCTCTGGCCTGTTTCCTTCCCTGAAAAATAGGGAATAAATATAGTTTAGAAACCACTGAAAGAAATAAGGCTGACAGGTGCAGTAGAGCTGCTGAGGGGCTTTTAAATCTAATCTGTGTGTTTCTTCTTAAGATATTACTACCCTAAGAGGTGTTGACCCTCCTTTTCCCTCTGTCTCTATTCTTATATTATCATGTGCATGTTGGCACTGTAAATTCAGTTTTTCTGGGAAAAAAAGAAAAGAAAACTTCACATTCCAAACTGGAATCTAGTTGAACTTATTGCCTATTTGTTCTGTCTGAGAAAGGCTGTTGGGACATCCCAGAGACCCTGGACTATCATAGTAGCCCTGACAAAATGGCAGGTAACTTTTGAGACATGTGTAAGGAAACTGTGACATCTCACCAGCTAAGGAAGATGTTTGAGGTCTAGATCCCGTGTGCTGATGGAGTTCCCATGCTGCTTTCTGTTTATCTTTTCCATTTGCTTCTGATCAGCATTTCCTGCAACTCTGATCTTTCCTAACAGCCTCTTCCTCAGGATCACACTAGCAGTAATATGTCAGTCCATGATGCACCATGGTTGTAGAATTAACATACTTTGTGCTTTGCCCTGCGTAGGTTACAAATTACCCTGTGCATCTACTGACCTGTTCCAGAATCAGTGATCAGCCTGAATAAAACTGTTAAATGTTAAATGGCTAACATTAAAACTGTGGTTGTCATATTCTCTACTGGAGAAAGAGCTGACTCCTCTTTTTGCTCAAGTCTGTAGTGAACACGTTTGGGAAAAAAAAAAGAATTATTACATTTATACATGCAGTCTTCCCCAGGCTACAATTGCTTTTTTCTTCTCAGAATCAATTGCTGAAACCCCTACATTCCTGCAAAAAAATTAGTCATCATTTTAGTGGGCAGTGAATAGGCTTTTAATTTTCATTCTGTTCATTTATAATGAAATGAATTCTCACTCCTACTATTTGCAGTTAAAGATGTAATGTTGGTCAAATCTCAAATGATTTACATACACCCTTTAGTCCCAGAGAAGTTCCCCGAAGGTTGGTGTGGGAGCTTTTACAGATTTGAAACGATGTTTATCCAAAAGCTTTTCTGGACATTTCAGAGTCAAGAGGAAGAATCCTTGGAAGCCCTTTATTTCTTTCTTCCTCTGCCTTGATATGAACAGGACAGTTTTATTTTACTGCACAGTAAGCCACTGGATAAGAAAAACAAGAATAAACCCCATTTCGAGCCTTCACTCTTGTGCCAGTTTAGCCCTCCTCCTTCCTGCTCGAACCTGCCTGGGGAGCGGGAAAGGTCTGACTTGCCCTCTTCGGTATCCAAGTCCTGCTCATGGTTAGGCTGCGGCAGCCTCAGTGAGCCAGACAGAAGCATTGGGTTCACATCCTTCTCCTCTCAGATCCAGAGAAAGAGGTGACACAACAGGAACATCCCTCTTCTTGCAGGTTAGATGCTATCCTGGTCCTCAGATGTTCAGGACATCCAGTAACATAATTCAGGTGCATAACGCCTGCCTCTCTTCAGTCTTCAGATTGTGACAAAAAATCAATGAAGCATTGATTGCAAAGCTGGGGCTGTAAAAGTTACTTCTGTTTTGTTTTGTTTTGTTTTCCTCATGAAGAGAGAGAGGTGCCCATAAGCACTCATGGCCTAATGAACTGCTGAAAATTTTCAACTCGCATGACACTAGAATTACTTTTTCTTCATGATGACAGGAAAAAGTAATCCGTAATAACATGCTGCAGCTATACCTGCATGTGTCTTGAGCTTACACTACAGGTATTTTTCCAAAAATGGCATCAGCTATGTATAAGGAAAAGGGAAACCCAAACAAAACAACTGTACTTATCAAGTTTCAGCTTTCTTGTCTATTTTAATAGGCATTATTGCATTAGATCAGTCAAAGACAGGAAGGCACAAAGAACTGAAAGATTTTTCAGATACCCATATCAGGCTTCCCAGTGTGGAGGAGGAGGTGAACTCCCTGCTAAGGGGGGCTCAGGGGGACCCGATCCCCTTTCTGGGAAAAGGTATGAACTTTATTTTTAGTGGTCATGGATTAAATTTGTGAATTTAAGCTTAAATTATTTCTTACTTTTTTTAGGCTTACTTTTTCTGAGAGAACTATCCCAAAACACATCCACTGTGCTAGTAATGGCAGTGCTGCCTGCACTGTGCTGCTGATGGAGCACTGTAAAACTGGTGTTTGCATAGCGGCTGGGCAGTAGCTGTCCCTGAGATCATTTTAGAAACCCAAACACACAGTGAAATTTGTTACTACACCCAGAAGCTTGAAAACACTGAGAAAGAGTACAATGTTTTGCATAAGTGTTTGACATTGTTCGTTTCAGCCTTTTTAGTGGGTTTAGCGACATGCTTATAGCAACTGTGCTGATCAGACCTACAGTTACCACACATGCACACAAATCAAACTACCATTGTGACCGAAAACTTGACAGTTAAAAACCAGTTGGAAAATTGGTTGCTGCAACTGTGTCCTTCTGGTAGCTGATTTTTTCCTCAGTATTTTCACCAATTGGAAGGTTTTCCTTCTTATTTCCTAATACTAATATAAACTAAAGTTTGCTACTCATTCTTCAGTGGAAACAGTTAATCTGAACTCGTATAAAGGACTATTAGTTATGGTAATATAAAAGTACATTTTTTCCTTTTTATGTTTTTGTTCTCTGGTTTCTAATAGATATCACTTGAAGCAAATATCAATTTTAAAGAGATCTTCAGAGTGCTGTGATTCAAAAAATAGTTTAAACATCTATTTCAGCAAAATATGAAGTTCTCATTGCAGGTAATAGTTACGTGCTCTCTGAAATCCAGGTGACAATATCTCTGCAGTTTTGTCTGTCTTTCAGCCCACACTTTTAACCTTAAAGACCCAGGCAGGAGGGGGTAGCACTTCTGCAGAATTGAGAAATGTCGAACACTGATGTTCTGTGACTAGCATGAGTTTTAGAACAGGTAAAATTTTCACCCTCATTCCATCAATCTTTACTTGCAACTGTACTCTTTGGGCACTAATTACTCTGCAACTAACAGTGGATAAATGAATCCACACTAACAGAGAAAATGCCTGGTAGACATTGTGGTTGAGAGTCATCAATCCTAAATTCAGACATTGTTGTTAATAGTTAAGCTACTATGTTACTTCTGCAATCATCTAAAAGAACAAGCATTTGATTCACTTGACCTGTGTTAGATGTCAACGTTAGGATGGCATGACTGTTGCGATCACCTCCTTTGCCTATATCTACGAGTTGCTGCTTGAAGGTAATGTGGGTGCTTAGCTCAGGTGTAGACATTTATACTAAATCAATTTAATCCCACCCTATACCATCCTAAGTTTTTTTGAAACTAATATCCCATTGAAAGGGATGCATTTTTTGTGCTTTTGTTTTAGTTTATCAATAGATAGTTTTAAAAAGATGCTGAGTTTACTGCATTTGCATACAATTAATAAGTATTTGTTTTTTTTTTTTTTTTAAAGTATTTTTTAAGGAGGAAATAATGATCTTTTAACAAGGAATAATATTTCCCTAAGGTAAGTGAGGGTTCCTTGGGCATCTTGAAATTCTCATATCGCATTGTTATGTACTACAGAAAAGCCAACAAAGTAAATTAATATACTAAAAGGTCATGATTTGAAAGGGAAAGCATACAATTCTGCAACGGCAAATCAATGCATAGAGCATTTCTGTATATCTGATTTAAAAGCACAGGTTTTATTAAGATAGAGAACTACCTAATAAATATTCTTGTAGCAGTGCAAGACATTGGTACTAAACCAGAAAACTTAATAACTGCTTTGTGAATCTGCTTTGGTACTATTAGAGGATACATTTAACAGGTGTGCTACCATAACTGAAATGAAAAATAAAGTAGAATTAATTGAAATAAAATTATCTTCTTTTATGTCTTTGGCATCATAGGTATAATTGACACCATGTTAGGTGGTTTTCCATTCAAAATAGTGTTTCAAACAATCTCTAAATCTTTAGTGGTAACTTTTTCACTACCTTTGAAATTTTATGATGTGCTAACAATAATTATCAAATCAGTCAATAATTCTACAAATTAATCCTCCATCTTAGCTGCTTTTCTCAATGAAAGGTATAAAGTGAATTAATCTGGAACTCCAATTAATTTTTTTTCTTTCATTTCTTCACTGCTACCACCCACCCTTAAAATAAACCTCCTGAAATACATTCTAAGATCTATACATCACCACTTTTCTGATCTATCTTTTAAATATACCCAAAGTGAAAGCTGCACATGCAAAATGGTAAGATGCAAGTGCTGAAAGATGTATGTCTTTGTAAAACTGTGACATAAGCAAATGTTGCCAGTTAAAAGTGTACAGATGAAGTGAAGAAAACATTTCTCCGAATGGCTTGCTTTGATATCTGACCAAAAGGCTTCAATGAAAAGTATAAAATCTGAAAGGAAGAGTAAAAGGTCTGAACACCAGGTGGTACAAATCACCAGTATGGTGTAAAGTATTGTGGTGTTTGATATGTGGTGCAGCTCTGTTTTATTCAGTGTATGAATTGTAATGAACAAAATGATAAACATTCATTTTGGGTGCATCCCTAAAACTGAATTAGGCCCTTAAGATTGCTTCCATCTACTGGTGTGTGGCTCATAACCACATCAAAAGCCACAGTGCTGTGGAAATCTGTTGGAGCCTGGTGCCAGTGCAGAAGGGACTGTGTCATTTGCCCTCTAAGGGCTCAAGTGCTGCTCTAAAGATAGAGTACGTGCTGCTCACTACATCATTCAATATAAATATGAATCAAAGGCTCATGAGGATCCTAGAGCGAAATAATACCTGTTGCAGTTTCTGATAAGAAGATAGCAATAGAAGGCCAACACTTTAAAAGACTGTCCAATAAATTAATATCTGGTACATTTGTGGCTAAAATAATCTTCCTCAGGTTCTAGATCACTAATTGGCAATGCTGAGGTTTGCATTTGCCTGGCAATTATCTTCTAATTTGTCATTTTCTTCTGCAGTAATTTGCAGCTGACTATTCTTTTTCACTTTCTTTTACTATTTCTTACTTATAAATAATTTCTCTGTGTTTTGTATGGTTGTAGAAGAAATAAGTTAGTAGGTTTTTTTTTCTTGCATTAAGAGGTATCATAATCTCTCTGATTCTTTTTACTCATGGAGGCTTCTATTCGGAGCAGATTTTAATAATCCTTTTGAAGCCTCTGAACTTCAATGTTCTATAAGGTCTAGTGAATTTTTTATTTTATCCTATCATGCTTAATATTTTTACTGTTAAAAATTGTTCCACTTTGGTAATGGGCATGTCAGTCTTCATCAAACCAATATGTGTTATTAGCACTCATCTCCTGTGCTCATGATTGACTTATCATAGTTTCTTTTTTTTATCTTAGAAGCAATCTGCCTTTTCCACTTTTTATTCTATATAAACCCATGTGGCTAATTTTATCTTGAATTCAATCACTGGATGGGATAGCTGGAGATAATGATAGCTCAGTTCTTCATTTGATAAGGTTGCATTTTAGAGAACTGAAGAACTAAAAATAATGGTGGTTGTTTTTCCCCAGAAAAATGTACCCATATAAAAAAGGGAAAGTGGGCTGAAGCCTAGATAGAATAATGTTTGATACTTGGAAATGCATCCAGAAATGTAAACCAGTTTTGCAATAAGATGAAGAAAAGCTATGGATTATCCTGTTATTTTTCCAGCTTAAGTCTATAAAAATGTAAAAATCTGATGGGCCATATAAAAAATTTTTTGTGATCTTCTCATTCAGGTGGGAAATGCTTAGTTCTCCTCAGATTTTTTTTTTCATCCTTGATGTATTAAGTAGTTCTTCTTTTTTTTAAGCCTGATTTTGTAGAGAAACAAGACTTCTATATTCACAGTGCTAGCTAAATTTGGTTGCCAAAGCATTCAGTGTCATTTTCAATACCTTAAAACTTCCTATTTGGCCTCTATCTGCCACTCCAAAAGGGAATGGAGTCCAACAGGTCACATCTGCTAGTCCTGTGTGGGTATCATGAGTGATCAGGGTATAAAAATGGCTCTAGACACCAGTATTTAAGCAGCTGAATCCCCTACCATCTGTTCACCTGTCAGTTCTTGCCTAATAACTTCAGAGTCTATGTCTTTTCCAACAATTTGGCAGAGTGATGAAACCTGATAGGTACCACCTTTTGTATAACCCCTGTGAAAACTGTCATCCAGATAGAGGAGAGCCCCCTCACCAAGGGAAAGCAATTCTTGAGGGGCAGCTTTGCTCGGCATGTATGCATGGAATGGCCTGGAAGCACCTGAGTGTTCCTCATCAGCTCAAGCCGATGGACAGTGGGGACACAGGCAGGAGCGGAGGGGGGCTTGCAACATTTCAGATCCAGACCTTCTACTGAAGCCAGTGGCAGATGAGCTCAGCTCAGGAAATCCTACTGAATTCAAGGACTGTGGTGTTTTTTGAAGATGAATAAGGTTATTTTTAAAGAAAACTTCTTGAGATACGTGGTTTTAAATGTGGGAAATCAATTCTGTTTCCTTTCACTTCAAATACTGTATGAGAAGATAATTGCAGCACAGAGAATATGTCCAAATGTGATCTTGAATTGCAGTTTGATTGCAATGTGTGCACATTTTCTTTTTTCATACGTTTTCTTTTTACATATGTACTTCTCATTTGCATTTCTTTCATTTTCTTTCAATGATTTTTCTCTAGTACATGTTCATGCTTTCTATTTCTTTTCCTGAATGGAATGCCTAAATCTGCTTGCTGTAATTTACACAATAGCCTGAGGCAACAAAGCATTATTTTGTCCGCTATGCTTCAGTGTTTTATGCCCTCTGCTCTGGGCCTGTTATCGGTTTCTATTAAGCAACTTCTCTACCACCCAGTGATCTTAAGTTTCAGGTAACACAGAAGAATGCTTTTTACGCCTCGTCAACAGCACAGTTCAAATGTTCTCAGCCTTAAACCCAGTGTCATACCGGTGTTAATACATTGCATAGTGGAAAACTTTCAATTACGATAAATATTTCTTATGCAAGAATTTGCAATAATTTCTTGTTACTGTGCCTTTATTATGGAGAGAGATATGCATTCAAGATGTTGTTGTTTTTAACAACTTCGATATTTATCCTGAAACCTATTTTCAACACATACATTTAAAACTTTGATCCTGTTCCAAAATAGGCCAAAAATGTTGATCTTTGCATGGAACACTGGAAAATTCAGCAGTGAGACCACTTGTTTGGTCCTTATTCAACCATAACTTGAACACTTATTGTTTCATTGTCTGCTAGCAAACCAGGGGATTACCTTTGTGTGTTTGACTGCAAGCTTCTCTATATTTAAAATCCCTGAATATGGCTTTTTTAAAAATCTGTAATAGAATCTGGAAACATTTTATTTGGATTTAAGGGTTGATGGGCAACATTCCAAATGTATCCATTCATTTCTCGCTTAGATAGCTTCTCTCTAACAATAAATATACACTATGTCTTGGAAAATATGGGAATTAATGCACAAATAAAATATAACTGACTTCTGTAATGATACTGGAAATGTAAAGGACAATAGAGAAGGACCAGTTTTATCATCTAGCTAAGATTCATTGCAAAGGGTTACGTGACTATTAGTGGGTGGATTAATTTGGCCTGCACTTGGATTATTTTTAACTTAATGCACATTTTGTACTTTAGCAAAAACAAAGTACTTGGTAGATGTTTGGGTTGCATTCCTAGAAAAAATTCTTCTGTAGGAACATGCAGCAAAAAAGACACAGAGCTTTGCATATTCAGCTTTGGCATAGGTGTTTTTATGTTTCAGTGTTGAAGTTATTAGCCAAAAAGCTTTTTGCTAATTAGATAATGAGGCAAGAAATTATTTGTTTGTCTCTTTTCCAGGGAGTAATGGTAGCATTCTGTCACTAAACTTGTTTACATATTGCCCCTCTTGTCTGCCATTTGGAACAAGGTCTTTATGTTATCACTCAAAGTCTCAAGGTATTATATTTAGCAGTAAAGACAAAATAGGAATTTTAAAATACATACAAACTGAGGGACAAGAGGTTGAAGGTGAGCTTTGTGGAAAGAGATCTGGGGGTTTAGGTTGATGGCAAGTTGAATATGCATCAACAGCATGCCCTGGCAGTGAAAAGGGCCAAGCGGGTACTGGGGTGTGTCTAGCACAGCATAGCAAGCGCGGACGAGGAAGGTGACTGTCCCTACTCTACACTGCAGTGGTGTGGCCCCACCTTAAGTACTGTGTGCAGTTTTGGGCACTGAAATATAAGAAGGACATAAAACTCTGTGATTGTGTCCAGTGGAGGGAGACCAAGATGGTGAAAGGTCTCAAGGGCAGGAGTTATGAGGAGTAGTTGAGGTCACTTGTTTGTTCAGCTTGGAGAAGGTTGAGGGGTGACCCTGTCACAGTCTACAACTTCCTCAAGGTGGGCAGTTGTGGGGGAGGTGCTGATCTCCTCTCTGGTGACCAGTGATAGGACATGAGAAAATGGAATGAAGCTGTGTTAGGGAAAGCTGAGATTGGACATTAGGAAAATGTTCTTCACTGACAGGGTGGTCAGTCACTGAAACAGGCTTCCCAAGGAACTGGTCACAGCGACAAACCTGTCAACTCCTGCTCCTGAGTTCAAGGAGCATCTACATGATGCTCTTAGTCTTAGTCTTAGGTTTGGCTTTAGGTAGTTCTGCGAGAAGCAGGGAGTTGGACTTCATGATCTTTATGGGTCCATTCCCCCTTGAGATATTCTATGATTCCATGATTCTATGATTGCTATCACTGCCAAAATTAAGTTGTCAGAGAAAAGCAAATATTTTGGTTTTGCTATAAGGGAAGTGCCAAATGAGAGGATCTACTGCTCATTTATTACTCTCTCTTCCCTCAGATTTTGGTGGTGATGGGGTAATTTTCTTGTTGTACGAAGCTGTCAGCCCTGCCAACTTCACTTAGTGTTTTATAAGTTAATCTTTATGATACTGTTTCTTTGTCTTCCTTCAGTGAAGTTTAGTACAAGCTTTTCCCCATTATTACATGAGGAAATCCCTTGCTTTATAAATGGAGTGAGGAGTTTCCTTCTGCCACCTTCACTATGTGCCTGCTTTGCAGATAATTACATTTCTCTCTATGGAATTTATATCAAATTAGTGGGAACATTTTCTACCACTTCCTTAATAGAATGCTTGTGGTTATATCACTGTCTACCTGGTATTTTAAAAGATGTGTGTATATGACAAGACAAACCTCAAAATTAATTCTAGAATTGGGATAGGTCAAGACTCCCAATTCTGTTCTCTTTAAATAAATTTTTATTCTTTAATCTAAAAACATACGGGTATTTTATAAGACACTTCATTGAGAGGTTACTAGGACACTATCTTTACTTAAAGTGCAGAGGGGAGTGGTTTGCCTCAAAAGACCAGAAGAGAAGTTGATCTTGAACTTTCTTGAATTCTTTTAGGACAGTTTAAAAATGCCATCTGCAATAAGGAAGTGGAGAAGGCCAGCAAAACAAAAATCAAGGTGGAAATGGAAGGACCATATGCTGTTATGTTCATCAATGATTTAGTTTAAGTCCATTAAGTGTAAGAATTCAAAAAATTCTCTTTTTTTTTTTTTTTAAATCTGCTCAATCATCCTGAGATGCATGGATATTTTCTTCTCTCTTACTTAGTGGGTGGATATTAAATTTATGCCTTTAACCTATGTTCTGAACTTGACATTGCAGTAATCAATATATTGCCAAGCTGAAGCATGAGTATTTAAAAATTAGTATGAATTGCCTGAGTGCCATGAGGTTTAAAATGAAAAGATCTACTTAATAAATGGATATCATTGTGTTTGCCTTCAATGTTTCGATCCTTTTCAACTTATTAAGTTTTGTCATCTTTAATGAAGGAACAGAAGTGTATTCATTTTTCACTTTAAAAATGAAAATCAGTGGAATTTGCACTCAATTCCCTAACAGACTAACCCTAAGTGTTGCCAGAGTATGACAAAATTTGGAATTTCATAAAGGAAGAAATCTTAATGTCTGTCTGTCTGTCTGTCTCTCTGTCTTTCTTTTTTATTCCAAGAAAAAAAATCTTTCATGAGTCCACCCCTGAGCCATTGATATTCTGTTATGCCTGACAAGGGCATAGGATAATGGTTTCTGAAATCACTGTGCCTTTTGAAAATAGGTATTAGAAAACAGATGATGGAGCAAAAACTTTTAAAGGACATAATCTTTCTATAATAAGTTGTATAAGTTTGTAATTAATGGTTTCATTGTTTATATGTAAAATTAGCTTTATGAAATACCACCATAGCATCAGAATAATCCTAAATGCTGAGTTATGAAGTGTCATGTGACAGAGGTCTCCAGGGATTTCCTACAGTGGTGTGCACAGCAGCAGCTAGGATGTTACTTCTCAGAATCAAGTTTTCTACCATGATTTTCACATACTCTACTCCTTGAAGTATGATGTTTGGAATTAAAAGAAGTTTTGCATAAAGACATGCTCTTCTAATTAGAAACAGATGAGGAACTGATTAGGAACAACACGTGTTTTCTCCTTTGTGTCATTACATAACTATAGTAGCACAAAAATCCTCCTTTGCCACATGACAAACAGTGCTGTTGATTCTCAAGTGTGTGCACTCATTTTGCATAAACTTGTCTTGATCTTTAATGAGAACCAAAAGGGAAAAGAATGTGTTCAATAAAAGGAAATATGGCCAACTTGGCGGAGTGCAGGTACTGAATCTCTGTTCCCTTTCTTTCCAAGTGAAAATGATTGATGTGGCATGGTGTAGACTCAGCACGGCTGCTGCTGCCTGGCCTACATCAGATCCCTCTGAAGACAGCAATAGCTAGTTCACTCTAGCCATGGGCTGCACAGTTCTCTGAAGTGAGTGTTCATGAAAGCATTTCAGAAATCTAAAAGGGAATAAATTAGTTAGCTGGTATGGAACTCGTTTAGCATTAAGAATGCAAGAAAAAAGAGAGTCAAAGAAACTGATGAGAAATGTGTAAGTGAAGTCGATGCCGAAATATCTATGCATTTTATTTTAGCCTCTCTCTTTCGTATTTTCACTGATCCTACCTAAAATTTGCTGTATGGAATTAGACCAAAAATTGCACCCAAGTATCCTCTTTATCATAAGGATTAGTAACCAATACCTACGAAGGAGATGGAGAGATGAGCAAGTATAAAGTGTTTCTTCCCTCCTATGCTCGTCCAGTTTCCAGCAACCTTCAGGTCCTTGAAAGTCATCCTGCTTTCCAGTATGTTTCCACCTAGATTATTAAAGTTTTCATGAACTGACATATGAAAAGCAATTGTTGACCAGCAATATGTTTGACTCTCTGGACTTCGTTTTTACCTCTTGTAGACAGTGTCTACTACACTCCTTTTCTAAAGTTCTGAGTGTTTTTGATGCTCCTGAGTTACAGCTCTCCCTAGCAACAGAGCTGGAATGAGCCTCAGACCCCATACAAGGCTGAAAAAACCAAGTATAAAATACAGACAGTTTTTGAATAAGCTTGAGAAAGATGAGCTTACTGGAAAAAGGAGCTGCAGGAAGATCAGAGAGAAGAAGGGATAAAAGTTCTCATGTCCTGTGTTATATGGGGTATCCTGTACAATAATTTAAAAAAAAATAAGTTGGATTAGTGATTAAACTGCAGTTTAAGAAAGATGAAGAGTTATGAATATTGGAGATGATAAGCAATTTTATCCTCTCCTGTTTCAAATACTAGGATTATTTTAATAAAAGAAGCAAAATTTTAGTATTAAATTAATAGTTATTCATCATTTTAGCATATTAAAACCAATAATCCATCACTCATCTTTCCCCTTCTACTCAAACTCCTGCTGCACTGTCTTGCCTGCCTCTTTCCTCTTATTTATAATCTTAGTTCAGAAAAAGGATTGTGGAAATGCTGACATGCTTGTCTTCTCAGCTGACCTTTTTTTTGGGGGGGGGAAGGGGGTGGAGAGGGTGGTCCTTTGACCAACACAGAAAGCTTTCTGCTGTCAATCGTCTTTTAATTAGATAAGGATTTAAGGATTGTAGCCTTCCTTAAATTGCATTAAACAGATTTTATAAAAAAGTCTCAATCTAAAACAGCTTTCCCAAATCTGGACTGCTTTTTGCAACTCTTTACTGATTGTTTTCAAGTTTGACAGGATTTATTTTAAAACAGCAGCAGAAACAGGATGAAGGTACAGAGAAATGTTCATTAGTGCTTCAGATAGTAATCTAAGATTCTTCCTCTTTCTATTCTTCCCAATTTACTGTAAAAATATGCAGTGAATAGTGTTAGTCTACAGTGTGGATGCAGGTGCTACTATAGAATAATAGTAATAATAAATATCCCCAAGGAATTCCTTTGTATGTTTTGTAATAAAAGCTTCCTGAATATAAAGGCTTCCTGAAAAGTAGATGAAAAAGCCTTTAGCTCCAGGTCTTGATGCAGTTATGAGGAGGCTACTCTGTCCTAGATGAATTTACCATTCTGTACTTTAAAAAAGTGATGTCAATTTCATGATTTGGAACCTTTATAAAAATCTTCTAAAACCTTGCTTGTCTTAGTCACAGATGTCATTAAAATTCGATAACAATATCGGATGTTCAGGTGAGCTGTATATCTGCCAAGGCAACTTACTGATTTGAGTCATTGCTATAAAACTTACCATTTATTGTGATGAATGTTTAATGCAAGAATTTTTGTACAGGTGTTCAAAGAACTAGGACTCTTTCAGAACTCATTAGTGTATATATAAAGTTATAAAATTTAGATGATATCTATTTTTTAGTGTTTCTTGCTGGCGTCAAGAGATGTAGCATCGGTCAGGTTTATTTTCATTAAGTATTCATGTGATGGACAGATAGTGCTGAGCAAGCCTGGAGCAGGAATAAAAAAGTCGTCACCACTGCTGAGATGTCCAGAAAGAATGCTTATAACTCCAGACTTACAGTTGAGAGAAGTAAGCTAGGAGACTGAAGCATCCAGTTAAAATGTATGAAAGAATTTTATATTATGTGTTTTTAAAATTTTATTTATGAGCTCTTGGATTAGTTTGGGAGAAAACCTTTTAATAGGAGAAGCAGGGAGCAGTGAGTTTTATGTAATGAAATTGCTTATTATCTTATCTTTACCCTAAATTGTTAGAAACATTCTTAGCCCTCTTTGTAGACAGTTACAGTATAATGGAATGAAAATTACTATCCAGAATTAGAACTTAAATATTTCTCATTTAAATGGTTTGGACAACAAGGCTGCAAAATATATATAGTCAGTTACGCTACATGAATTGATTTTTGGGGTACTTGTGTAGACAGATAAACACTTGCCATTAATACATCAATCAGCCAAATGTGCTGAGCACCACTTTTTCACATCACATAGTAGCTGATCTTTTTACTGGAAGGTGTAAAAACACTTGGTCTTTTTATTTCCTCTTAGGAGTTACCTTATTCCAGGATGTAAGAGGAAAATAAGTTCCTTCTGACACCTCTACGTATTCTTATATTATGTTGTTTTTCATTGTGCTTTGTTATATACCTTGTTACTTGTTTTGTTTTCAGTGAGAAGTCTCTGAATGATGCCAGAGAAAGGTGATGCATCCGGTCACACTATGAGCAGCTCGATGTCTTAGGGATGCAGATGTTGGTGGGGAAGCTTAGGCACATATAGAGGAGAAGAACTTTATGAAGCACAGAGACACTAAGTTATCCAAATGAAAAAAATACATCCATAGTAATTTTATGAATGTGGCACCTTTTTCATCCCAACTACGTTGCAGACTATGTACATAGAAATCAACTCACCTGCACTGATACATGACATGCTCTAGGGCTGTGAATATGAGCTGTTCAGTAAGGGAGCGTGAAGTGAATAACATTATGTCTAATTGACAGAGGAAGGGGAATTCAGTTGGTTGGAATGTAATTTGAAGCTGTTTTAATTTTGTTTCAGTTAAGTTAAAAAATGTCCTGTCTGTAGAAGCAAGATCACAGCAGATAAAATAGTGGTGATAGATTGCTTGCATTACTGAAAATCTTTCTATGGTTATCTTTAATCAGATTTTATCAGAAAAAGACATATTGAATTCCTGCAGCTCCCCTATTTATAGTAGTTTGCCTGTACAATCTGATCCTGATGATTTTAAAATTTAGTAAGATAAACTTTCTTCCTTGAGAATTATAAATGCTCTTTTTTTCCTAATTCTAAATTAGCTTTTCTCCCTCTCCCCAAAATCTTTTACATGATCAGAGCTCTGATATTCTTGGAGACCGCTGTACTTAAAGTTCTATTGGCTATTTGGCTTCTTGTTTGTACCTTAGTTTTTCAGAAGCTTTAGTCACTCTTTCAGCTGAGATTAAGAGGTCTCATAACAGGTGGTAATGAGTTTGAGTTAAATGATTAATTATTAACCACTTGATTGTTTTTTACTCATTATCTCTTAGAATAACATTTAATCAGAAAAATATATCATCTATCAAAAATCACCAAGTTTGCTTGCAGCAAGGGAAAGAATGTGCAGCTGATCATGCTGACTGAAAAGTCTTGACTGAATACTGATTTGTGTATTACTTTAAAGTTTTTGCCAAGTATTGGGTATCTGAGAGGCTTTAATCACAAACAGATCACAGAGCATTCTCCTTGTCTCTGTTACAAATGTCCTTGTCATACTTTTCATATGAGATTCCTGGGATAAATACAGTGTTAAAAATGAAACTGGCTCTTGATGGCTATTCTCACAATTTTTAATCAGTGTTTCAGTGCCCATTCTGGGGGATCAAGCTAGTGGCTCTAAAAACTGATGAAGGAAATGCGTAACAAAAAGGGCTTTGGAATCACACTAGTCTTTGCAGAGTCAGACAGTGGAGTGGTAGTCTGGGGTATTCATGGTGATCTCTGACACTTAATAGACAGCTACAGTATTTAAGACCAGCTGCTTCTATTTCTGGACATTCTTAGCTATGATATTAGTTATATCATAGTTATTCTTAGTTATATTCTTAGTTATAGTTATGATGACTATAACGGAAGATCATGAGTATCTGAAACACAATATTGTATGTAGCTAAAATGGTGGGGACAGCTTTCTATCCAGAGGCAGATGGCCATAGCTATAATGCAAAATAAAAGCAGTAAAGACTTAGATTCAATCCCAGGTTTAAAGTTCTACTTCGTGTGATATTGGGGTAAAAAAAAAGAAGAAAAAAAGACTTTTTTTTTTTTTTTCTGCCTGTCTGACCTGATTATTTCAGTTTCAATCAGATGTTAAACAGCAAGGCTTGGGGTAGAGATGGGCTGGGATATGTTGTCCCTCAAATTTAATATAGTCAGACATCTGGATGATTTTCATTTGCATTTTTGTTGGCTTAGTACTTTCCTTAAAGAAGATCTTGAAGACAGGAGAGTCAAGCTTTGGATTGTTTGCAACAGTTATTCACCATTACTTTTTACTTCTAAAACAAGTTTAACTGGTTGGCTGCTACTTGCAGTAATGGTGCATTCTGGTTGTGTGTCCTCCATGGATAAGGACGAGGTGATCTGTGAGTGCAGTGCTGTATCCTATACACCTCTGTTGGTTTAGGCTTTGTTTAGGATTTTGTTTAGGTTTTTGGGCAAGCTGATAGCTGGGTTGATAGTTTTTTTTGTTAATTCTTGGTGTGGCTCTTAGAGAAGCAGGTTCTTTTGTTAGTGGTTTGGGGGGTTGGAATTTTATTAATTGGGGTCTTTTTAATATTTTTCCTCTCTGCTAGGATTTGTTTTTGCTTGCTGTTTAGGAATCTCTGTCAGGCCACAAGTGGTGAGATGCTGTATCATATGTTTTATTTTCTATTGTTTTAATTACTTATTAGTAGTACTATTATTAGTGTCACTATAAGTTTCCTTTATATTATTAAATAGTTATCTCAACTTTTACAAGCTTTCCTTGGTTGTTTATTCTTTTTCCTCTGATCCTGAGGTGAGTGAGTAACTGAGTGGTACTTAATTGCCAGATAAGGCTAAACCACAACAGCCTTTAAGGGTAGCAACCTGCAGTATGAAATAGTATCAGGGCAATATTTTTCAATTATTAATTTTTTTTCCGGGAATTTTCAGAACTGTCATTGCCTGTTCAAGTGGTTGTCAGGAAAAGAATATTTTGTTGCCATGTTCCCAATAGTCAAAGAACTACTGTTAGGTTTTATGAGTTTTTTGACTTTCTGAATACTTGGGGTGATTCAGTGTTATAATTTGATATTGATATGATCCAGTAATTTCAAGAGCTTTGAGCTGCTTCTTTAGAATGAGGGACAATGCAGGTTTTGCAAAGGAACCAGAGAAAGGCTTGAAGAATATATGTCAGATTTCAGTGTGCTCGGTTGTTTTTATATTCCAGGATTTTGATTTTATTGTTAATTTGTTTGTTGCTTTTTGGTTTGTTGTGCTTTTTAGTTCTTTTTCTGGTGTGGAGAAGTGTTACTACAAATTAGGGATTTCAAACTGTAGTTGCTTTCTCCCACCACATACATGTGTGCAGATATTTCTGGTCTAATTTGGGGAAAAGGTATCTATTTTTACATTTCCGGTTGTGACAAAATTATACAATAGTCTTAACAGAATTATACAATCTTGGGTTAGTAAGTATATTTTGTCAACAGAGAGCATAATGATCTGCCACGAGATGGAGTATTCACTCTGAATTTCACATATCATCATATACCCTTGAGTAACTGGAGACACGGCTTATGTCTCTGAAATGCTAGAGTGAAAGTGACAAGACACAATTTAAATTACTTATTTCTATGCTCAACTAGTTACACAACATGGGAAACTAGGAACTGAACTTAGCCAGAGGTGATATTGCTTTACATTGGAATTATTTGTTTATCTGTTCTATTCAATTTGTGGTTAGTTTTAAGCAAAAATAGGTAGCTGAAAATGTCTTTATTCATTTCTCATAGAATCATAGAATCATAGAATGGTTAGGGTGGGAAGGGACCTTAAAGATCATCTAGTCCCACCCCCCCTGCCGTGGGCAGGGACACCTTGCGCTAGACCAGGTTGCTCAAAGCCACATCCAGCCTGGCCTTGAAGACAGCCAGGGATGGGGCATCCACAACATCTCTGGGCAACCTGTTCCAGTGCCTCCCCACCCTCTCTGTGAAGAATTTCTTCCTGACATCTAATCTAAACCTCCCTGATTTCAATTTATACCCATTACCCCTTGTCCTATCACTACAGGCTCTTGTAAAAAGTCCTCTCCCAGTACCCTTGTAGGCCCACTTCAGATACTGATAGATTATAATGCACAGCAAAACACTTTCTTAGTAACAGAAATTATATAGCTGAGGCTCCTCTATCACAGTTCATGTTGCTAACTTTGGTGACTCCATAGGCTCCATAGGAAAAATTAGCAGGATCTGTACACTGTACTGCCACTGCAGAGGATGGCATGGCTTTTGGTCCATTCTTCTTCATGGAGAGGGTGGTTAGGCAGTGGAACGAGCTGCCCAGAGATGTTGTGGATGCCCCATCCCTGGAAGTGTTCAAGGCCAGGCTGGATGAGGCTTTGAGCAACCTGGTCTAGTGGAAGGGGTCCCCGCCCCTGGCAGGGGGGGTGTTCGAACTGGATGATCTTTAAGGGTTCCTTCCAACCAAACCATTCCATGATTCTATGATTCCATGATTCTTCATTTACATAATAATGTGCTGACTTTGCAAAGCTTCTTCCTGAAGTCTGACATTGCCTGACTGTCTTGCTGGAGGTATGTGCTAGTCTGTTGAGCTGCATCCTGCAGCACTGGTCTGGCTACCCACCACTGTTAGTAGTAAAGAAAAAACATAATACTCTGGATCCACTAAACAGACTTTGTGTGTCAGAAGATATATTTCAGCTAGGAATTGGAGCAGACATGGAGAAGAGACCATGGCAACATGCAGAGCTGTTTAGGGCTCCACAGGTTATAGCTGAAGCTCCCTTCATCTGTAGATCCTTGGTTCATTGAAGGTTCCTTTTCTGCTTTGCTGCTCCCATCCTCTGAGGGCAAAAGAGTAGGTCAGAAGCCACAGAGCACAAAACAACAAAAATTTACGATTTTCTCTTCAGCCAGTCATTTCTATATGAGAAGAAACTGTACAGGTCACAAACTGTACATTGTATGATTGATATTCATTTTCAGTCGTTTGGCTAGTAACTCAGTCCATTTCAATGTGTGTCCTCACATAAATCACCTGATTATTTCTAAGTAGGCTATCAGGCATATACTTCCAAAAATTCAGTACCTCCCCTTCTCAGCAGAAATCGTGTGCTGTAGTTTTGCAATGCAAAGGTTGGATGCTCTGCCTTTTACTCTGTATTAGTCTTGGTGGGAATAGGTCTCTTAGAGACGTCTTGCTTGCCCCTGTTCACCTCCACCACCACTGATGAATATTAATGAGAGTCTTGCTAGGAATCACTCATGTTCACAAGGCTTTTTCTGCCACAAATAGAAACTCTTCCAAGGTGAAACTCTTCTTAAGTTCAGCCTTGTAAGTTTCTTCTGGTGAGATTTTTTTAATCTTTCTCCAAGGGCAAGTGCAAAGCTACATTTCAAACCTGTCATTTTTTTAATAGTGCATTGACAGAATTGAATTAAGTAATGGTAAAGGGAATCACAGAATCTCCTTGGTATGGCATTCTAGTTGCCTCGTTTTGGTCAGCTCTTCATTATGCAAATGTTTTCATTCACTTGTGTTATTTTATATGAACTTAAAACTTTTGTTTCCATTACACATACAAGGGATTTGTTGTTGTTTGGTGGGGTTTCTTTTGTTGTTTTAGTATGTATTTGCCTTTGCAACCATTCTGTGGTTGTTGGCAAACAGTTGTACTCAAGGATGCAGTAGTTTGTAATCTTTTATGATTTATATATTACAGAATCTTCCATGATTTTTTGACACAGAAGATGTAGAAATTCTATACATTAATCATCCAGCCTTGCTGGATGTGTTCCCCGTAACAATTCATAAACGTTTCCAGTTTGTGGCCCAAATACCTAAGATGTCTCACAGATTATAATACTTGACATTTTGTAAAATTCAGTTGTGATTTCTACATAGTCTGTCCATAAGAAATAAACAGCTCAATATCATCATGTAAAGATGGAAGCAGCTGCTGTGGTTGTCTTATTTTATTATTTGTTTCAGCAGCATGACGTCTAAATTTTTTAAATTATTAGAAGAGCTGTTAGATTAACATAACACTATATTACTCAGAACTTTCCACTCCATGTAATTTCAATTTTGAAAGTGCTGAGTGAGACTTAGTGCAATAATTAAAGAGACATAATTTTTAATTATGAAGAAATTGATAAAACTAGCACAGTAAAAGCTTCATAAAACTTGTCTGTTCCTTTACTAGTATTTTTTTTTTTCTGTTATCACATCTTGCTGTTTTCCACATGCCAGTGTTTTATAGAATCTAAAGAGGAACAAGTCAGATAATTCCACCGCTCTAGCATAGGCATGTTGTTTTTCCATCCCTCTTTTTACTCTTTAGATAATAGCTTCCTGCAGAAGTTAGCAGTTTCCTTTGGCTGGGGTTGTGCTCCACATAAATTTTACCTTTAGTTTTTATCTTGATATTCACAACCTGAGCCCTGAATCCTTCCTGAAACCATGGAAGCTGATAGAAAATGATTTTGACTTGTGCTACACTATTAGATGGTCTTAGGATTTGATGCCTTCAGCTACACAAGTACCTTTTCAAGGAACTGGACAAAATTCCAATTGCTCTCACAGCTTCATGGCGCTTGGGACTTCTTTTAGCTTCAATCAGATCTCTCAGTACTCATCAATTTTTAATAATTGTTTGATGATTGTGCTTTTGAAAGCATTATTCAGGCTGTCATAAATCTGATAGACTCTGGTTTTGTCTTCTTTTGTTTTCCTAGGGGAAAGGTTTCCTACAAATGTCCTGTGGTACCTACAAAGTGGTAGGGAACAAAATTTTTCTTTTTTTTTTTTTTTTTTTTTTTGTCCTACAAATTGGTAGTTTAATTTGAGGTATAGCACCAATAAGAAAAATGAACATTCAATAACGCAGAGTAATTGCTGCAGAAGAAACTCTGCATCCTTTAGTTCCCCAAGTGGCATATATGATTTCTTTCTGCTGTGTGTGTGATTGCTTCTGATACCTGGAGAAAGGATGATATTAATAAAAAAATTCATAAACCCACTTATTTTAAAAGAATTTTTATCT
>NW_010253519.1:0-2595 GCF_000690775.1 Eurypyga helias
CGCCCCGCACGGGCTGGGCTCGGGGCTGGCCGACCTCCCCCTCCACTCCATCCCCCACGCCATCGAGGACGTGCCGGTAAGCAACGGGGCCGCCCCGGGGCCCCCGCTCGGTCCCCTCCCCTCGGGAGCCGAACTTCGGAAAAAGAGGGAGAGGGACACCCCCCGGAATAAAAAAGGGGGAGGGAAGAAGAGACAGCCATCCGCACTCCCCCACGGGAAAGGCAAAGCCCCCACCTAGAACAATAGGTTCTCCCGGCTCGTCCCTGCGCGACGCCTCCCCGCTAACGCGCCCGCTAAAATATAAATAAATCAAATTACTGTCATCGCTAACAATATCTTTCCTTCTCAATGACAATAAGCTGTTACGATTGGAAGAATATATAATATCGCCACAGGGCCGTGCATTTGGGGGTTTCTCGCTGCCTTGGGAAAAACACGAGGCTGAAACGCGAGATCTCATTAAATGTCCTCCCAGGCAAACGTAAAGGGGGAAGGAAAAGGAAAAAAAAGTGGGTGAAAGTGGCCTAAGAAGGAAAAAAATCGGTTTCCCGTGATTACGGAATTGGCATGTGGGATAAACGACATCTAAAGTTGTAAGAGGATACGGGCAGATCCTCTTCTCTAAAGGAATTAATTGACAAATCAGGGAAGAGGTATATTAAAACGCTGCCACCTTCTTTTAGCAGCGGTGCAAAGGGATGACCTCATAAATCATTAGCTATAGGTTATCAAATTCGAGCCAGACCTGCTACACCCTATATTAAATTAAATGTTGGGAGCCTATTGGAGGATGCATAATTCGGGGGACCTAATTCTGTTATCGATAAATACAGATTTTAAAAACGATTTCTAATTAAGCATGACATTAGCGCACGGGCTATTTACAAAGCAAGCCAGAGCTATTGTTCAGTCAGGAAAGTGGCCCTATGCAGTGCGAGAGGTTGCAACCAAAGTTCATCTTTCCGGGTTTCTCCCCAAAAATGGAATTAGAACATGGCAATAAATTTATTAAAGCCCACAGAGCTTGTGCTAAGGGACTGAAGCTGCTCGACTTGCAGGAGGAAAGAGAAGGAGGGAACTGTGGTATCTGGATGTGATTTTTGCTGAAATGCCATCCCAAATTACAGGATCAAATATTACAACAATATATTCGCTGACAGTTTAATGAGTACAGTTTCGTGTTGCAAGGATAGTGTTCAGATGAACTTACCTTTTTTTGGGGGTCATTTCGAAATCTTTTGTAAATTATACTCGGGGAAAATAGTGAATTTATTACAGCCCTCATCTGGCCACAGAAAATTGCTGGTTATGTTTAGCAGTTTTGCAATAAACGCATACGTTTCCCAAAGTGGAGGATTTAGTAAGCAATTTGGATCCGTTAAAAGCAGGTCAATTCTTTAAACTTGATATAAAATAACACGGATGCAATAGTAAGAATAAACTAATTTGTTGCCTGCGAGCCTCTGATTGCTCTAGGAGGAACGTGACCTAAAACGTTCTCTTGAATCCTCCCTCTCCTCAGCGGTGCTCCGTAGCAGTGGGCTGGTTCAGAAAGCCTCCTCTGCTGATATTTTAAGTACAAATCATTTGATTTGCCTTTGAGGGATCTATGAATTAATAGCATTGCTATACTTCGTGAAAACCAAATGCCATCTGGTTTAAATCCTTAAACCAGTCCAGCCAATTATTTTTTTTTTTTCTGTAAAACTGTATCGTCAGGCTGCTTGAAGGAAAGCATAAAAATAAGAGGAAGTATCTTTTAGGAATGTTTTATCTAGTTACGCAAAAAAAAAAAAAAAAAAATCCTTCACAGAAATCTGGGTCGGGAAAGGGTCGGGTTTTAATTTTTCCGTTGCTGCAACAGTTAACCTTTAATAAAAACAACGGCTAAATATTTAAGAAAATCAAGTAGATGGTGAAAATTATTTAATCGTAAATATCTCGGTGGGATTTTAAACTTAACAGTCCTCCCTGTATGGAGTACGTGTAGAAATAACACAAATAAAAGTATTATGCCACACTACATTTACTTTATGGGTTTAGGGTGCATGCATAAAGGGATCATATTTCCCCATATAGTTAAAACACAAGAACTGCAGCAGTAGTCATTTCTGAACATTTCTCAATTTAATTATACTTAAATCCAGAAGCACTTTAGGCAAGTTACAAATGAGAGCATTGAGTATAATAAAACCTGTAATAAAGCAACTTAGTACCATCCACCCGGAATCATTGAGATCAGGCACAATTAACAGGAGCATAAATCCAAGACAGAATGGAAAATGTTAGAATCAGTATTATTGTTGGACAAAGACTAGAGGAGGAAGTAATAGTTTTTTAAATGGTAATGCCTGGGTTTTGTAACGATTGCGAAATCTTCTATCTCAGCAGCACTGGTGTTAATTTGTAAACACAGCCAGACATTATATTGCCTGTCAGTTTTTGGAATTAGAAAACATGATTTCATTTGACTTTCTAATCACGTCGTGACTCCGCCGCGCGAAACCCCAGCTGTAGCCGCCGCCGCGGAACCTGCGAGGGGACAATCGTGGGGGAGCGCGGGGTGCGCGGGGCAGCCGGCCGGGCACCCCCTCC
>NW_010253520.1:0-12172 GCF_000690775.1 Eurypyga helias
TCCTGGCTGAACCCAGCACATTGTGGAATGAATAGGCGCTCAGATGTGGGGATCACAGGTCTGGGATGAGGGCTGAGGTGGATAAAAGAGGCCTCCTGTTTTGCAGAACATGAACACATGATGATATTGCAATCACGAGTATCAGGTTAGTCCTTTACAATTATTAGCAGTTCGTTACAGCCAACCTGAACATATGGGGAATGAGATCCTTATCTGCCAGTAGGCACAATCTGTAGTTTCTGGAGCTGTTGCAAAGCTACTTTTGCTCCCCAGGTGCCCCGTTACTGTGCACTCCACATAGCAAGCTCCAGGGCAGCCTCTGTCTCCTGAAAAACACACAGTTTTCTGGACTCTGAAACTGCCAGGCAGTTGCTGTCACTTTTTTCTCTGTGTCCACCTATTACTTTCAAATTTCCAAGTCCTTCATAGATGGTACAGACTCTGAAGGAAGTGGCAGTGTTCTGTCTGCTGTCTCTTTTTATTATCCCTGCACGTAGACAAGCAGTATGAAGAGTGTCATAGGATTGCTTTAGCAGTAGCTGCTGCAGGATTGTGTGGGACACAGGAAAAAAACAGTTGCAATGTTAACAACTCCAGGGCTGAACTGATTCGTTCTGACTACGGCAGACTTTCTTCTGACAGTACTAACTCACCGTGTGTGGGCGTGCCATTGTATTTCCAGAGATCCACTGATCTTAAGCCATATCCACGTATTAAAAGCCAGAGGGCATGTAAGTTTCTAATTTGTTTTTTTTATTTTACTTCTGTCATACCTTTTAATATTTTTTTAAAAGGTTATTACTGTTTCTATGCAATTTCCATGCAGGAAATTTCTCTTTCGTACCGAATTTCTGAAGTAGATTTACACTCAGATGAAAAATAAAACCTGAAAGACTTTTCTTTAAGCATGACATGGGTTATTTTTACATTATCCTAAGTCTGTTTGGCACAGTAGGATGTTTTTTACGCTTCGAATATGAAAACAATACCAAATCCATTCTGCCATGACCGGGGGGAGGTTGTGTGAAGCTATTTTCATCTTCACAAAAAGTAGTTTTTTCACTTCCGTGATGGGAATTTTTTTTTCTCAGAACAACTTACAGAAAATGATGCTGTTTATTCATTTAGTAATAACAGACACTCAAATATTCTTTTTTATATATCTCTATATCCTTGTTGTTATTTAAGTGATAATTTTTTCCAGAGAAGTACTGCCACAAGATCGTTTTCCCCAGTAGTCCTGCAGAATTGTTACGTTTTGGTCAGTATATTTAAACAGAATTTTACTTGGCTTCCCTTTGTCCTTTTCAGGGCAGGGTTAGTGTTCTTCCTGCTGCTGTGTTTTTGGATCACTTTAGTTTCCTTAGGCCAGTTTGGCTTAAAATGTGTTGCTTAATGATACTTACTACTTACACTGTACTCAGTATCTTCGAAGGAATTTATAAGCATCGATTAATCTTCCTTAGTCTGGAAGAAGGGCTGTGTAAGAAATGTACTGATGATGCAATAGCGGGAATTTGGAGTTAGGAAAATATTCGTGAGGGAAAGCTCAACAAAAAGCTGAAGAACAGAGAAATCTCCTGGTAAGACTTACACATCTTACATATCACAGTTCCAGTCACAGGCTACAATCTGGAAAAAGAAACAGTACTCGTATTATCTCTGGCTTTGCAGTGGTAATTATTAACGTTCAAGTTTCGGTTTCAAAGGTGACTGGAGATCTTGGGAGTGAGGTTCTGCTGATTATTCTGAATTAATTAGGAGGAAAAGTAGCTGGCTTAACTCTGGAAAGCCCTTAAAAATGTTCCTGTTTTGGATACCGAGTTTGAGGGAAACTCCTTGCTTCCTTTAAGCTGCAGTATGAAATGTTTGCTCTAATCCCACTTTTCCTCCAGTGACTAGAATCCAGGTTGTCCTAGAGTATGTCTTTCATGTACGTGCTACAGAACATTGCATGTAAAAATAGTGAACTTGTTCTCAGTCATACAGCATACACAGAGGGGCATTTGATTTGTTGGATAGCACACAAGCTCTTTGTGGCATGGATGTGGAGATTGAGACTTAATACCGGTGGCCGTTGCACTAAATGAAGGGAAGATGATGGCATTCCCTTCCATCTCACTGTGGCGGGCCTTCTCGGTAGTTCCCATTGCTATGAACTCGGTCGGCTGCTCACTGTGGTCCAGGGTCTTACATAGGTTCCTTGCGCAGAAGGAGCAGAAGTTCAACAGAAATTTCAGCCAAGCCTTTCTTCCAGTTGGGAGAAGCTTGGAGAATTCTGTCACCTGAGGCTCTGCAAGGGTCACGGATTCTCTAGCCAAGACACAAGTTGTCCTGGTGCTGCGGTTTCTTGTGTTGACGCTGTGCTGACAGGGCCATTCCAACTCCCTGCAGAGGGAGCCGTGTTATGCCATGAACAGACAGTATTTTGGTTATCTGGGGGGTTTGGTTTTTTTCCAGGACAGGAGGTGAAGGAATATTTCAAGCTCTTTTCCTGAACTTTCTCTTTTAGAGGGAAACACTGATTAAGTAGCTTTGGGTTTTACAGTAAATACACAGCACTGTAACGTTAAACTTCCCAGCACTCCACAGTGGTGCTCAGGACCTGAAGTTGAACCTAGATACCCATCACTGTCACCCTAAACTATAATAGGAATCCTTCCTCCAATTACAGGGTAAGACAGGAGTCGTTTTGTTCCGTGGTTAAAGGGACCCTCAGTAATTTTATCCACCGCAAAATGACTGGTGTAACATCTGCTTCCGGTGACTTCCGAGGGCACCAGGTTTGGTCACCTCTGGCAGCATTTGATGCTGGTGATGAAGTGCTGAGAATCACTCTGCCCCGGGTGGGTGTTGCCCGTCTGTCGGAGTCGAGGCAGAGGAGCTGCACAACAGCAGGGTGTGAGCTGGAAGGTATGAATTCAGAGTGTAAGAAAAAGAAACTAAAGAAACCAGAAGTTCAGTAATAAGTAGGAATTTAACTTGTGTAACAGCAGTAATTCCGACCCTCTGTGTTTTCCTCAGCTAAAGTTTTCTGCATGTGACAAAAGTTCACGTGGTGATGAGAAAAAGCACAGATAATTGTCCAAAAATCAACTACAGATAGGTGGGAAGAAAAGCAGTATTTTGTGTCTAGTGAAATGGAAGCACTGAAGAAAGGGAGAAACACACAGTGTTGGAAAGTGTGAGAAATGCCAGTAGGAAAAATTAAAAGTAGGGTGGAGAAGAGTGAAGACGTACCACTGCCTTCACAGCCCAGCCCCCAGAAAAACGATGAAGTTCACAAAGACAGAGAGCAGGAGCGCTGGGATACAGCCAGAGAGAGTGTCTCACTGCGCTCTGACAGCATGAACTTGTCCTGCTGTGTGTGCATTGAGTTGGTATTCCATCCTTTACCGGAAGCATCCTGTTATTTCATAGTTCTACCAGCTTGTTAACTTACTATCTGACTCTGTTAAGGGAATAAATGATTTTAAGATTATTAAGATTAATCTATTAAGTAATCTTCATGAGTGCAAAGTGTGCTGATTTTAACTGGAAATTAGATTTTTTCCAACAGATCTGCTGGCACTGCATGTGAGGCTCTTGACCGTAGAAGCTTTTGAATTCCGCAGTCAGCCGCCGAGGTGAAGGTCCACGTGCGGGCGATATGGGTTGTGTGGCTGGAAGCTGAGTTACAGTGTCGATCAGGAAGCCTGAAGTTGGCACAATTGTTTGTAGGGCTGTAGCACTTAAATTTTAGGTTGATGTGAACTCAAGCGATGGCAAAAGAGATTGAGCGGTGTGATGCATGTTTAAAAATAGAGGAAGGAGAATGTAGCTTCATTTTAATAGCCTCAAATTTGGAAGTGATTTTACTGTGAAAAACCTGAAAAAAATACTACTTTTTTTTTAAAATCAGGTGCTTAAGAAAATTGTTGAGTTGAACTCTTTATAACATTGTTTATTTTTAATGTAGTCGTACACAGGCTGTGCGGCTGGGTCCAAGTCAGATGGTGTGTGCTGTATCCTGAAAAGCTTCTGAGATAAACAGAAATCATTTAAAGCAACAATACAAATTAATAGATTTTGGTAGTTGCTTCTTTTTGCTCTGTGCCTTTCCTTAAGAGCCTTCCCGGGGATAACATGGTATTAAACATATGGTTATAAAATGATGCCCAGTTATGCTGGGAATGCTTGTTTAGTCTTGTTGGCTGAAAGTCTGCAAATTTATATCCAAAAATATGCTGACAATTTTCTCCTGTTACGTAACCATTTTGTGTATTTTTACAGGAATCTTGGGAGGGGTGGAAAACCAAAACCAACCCCAACAGCTTCCTAGGAGATGCATACATACGACTTAAATTCATTTTCTTGCTATTGTTATTTTCTGTTCAAGATGTACTTGAACAAGATGTACCTCTGCCATGGGGACAGGCTGGGAGAGTTGGGGTGTTCAGCCTGGAGAAGGGAAGGCTCCGGGGAGACCTTATAGCACCTTCCAGTGCCTGAAGGGGCTACAAGGAAGCTGGGGGGGACTTTTTACAAGGGCCTGTAGTGACAGGACAAGGGGTAACGGGTTTAAATTAAAAGCGGGGAGGTTTAGATTGGATATCAGGAAGAAGTTCTTCCCGCAGAGGGTGGGGAGGCACTGGGACAGGCTGCCCAGAGAAGCTGTGGATGCCCCATCCCTGGAAGTGTCCAAGGCCAGGCTGGATGAGGCTTGGAGCAACCTGGTCTAGTGGAAGGTGTCCCTGCCCATGGCAGGGGGGTTGGAACTGGATGGGCTTTAAGGTCCCTTCCCACCCAAACCGTTCTGCGATGATTGGATGATGCTTAACTTGGAAGTTGTTAGGTACTCAGCAAACAGTTCTAGATGGTTTCCTGTTTTGCCAAGTTTTGACACGCACAGGAATATTTGTAAAAACACTCTTTTTAAAAAAAATCAACCTAAATTAAGGTGCGTTTTTTCTAATTATGCAGGTACAGGGTCGTGGTATCCTATCCTCCTCAGAGTGAAGCCGAACTGGAACTTAAGGAAGGTGACATTGTTTTTGTACACAAAAAGCGTGAGGATGGCTGGTTCAAAGGCACTCTGCAGCGGAATGGAAAAACTGGCCTTTTCCCCGGCAGCTTCGTAGAGAACGTTTGAGAAGATTCATTCCAAGAGCTTCAAATCACACTGTACTGCAAAACAGCACAAATATTGTACCAGAAGCACAGTCATGAAATATTTTCAGATGACTGTAACGTAAACAACCAATCTGCATATTTTTACAGTGTCTATAGCACAATTGCACCAGCGAGCAAAGGAGATGATGGCATCTGCTGGTTTTATCACTTTGGATTCTTAAATGTGATGTGTGCCTTGTACTGTCTGGTACGCTGCATAGACAAACCTTTCTCCCCAAGTAGGCTACGTAAATGAACAATTGTTTACAAGGCTGTAAGTAATTTATTCTTGGTTTTTTTTTTTAAACTTGAATCTTGTGTAATAGCCAAAATTCTTGTGACTATGATTTTAACGAATTATTAATTTATGAAAAAATAGCTAAGGGGAAGCTGGATTCTCTCCTTATGAGCAAGCAATTATATCAGATGAAGAGCCTCCCGTTTACCCTCCGGACATTCTTCCCCTGCTGTATCTGACGGTGGAGTAAGTCTCTTGTTTTATGAGTTAACGTTGAGTGGTGGTGATGTGGCGTCAAATAGAATTTGCCAAGTGGGGAAAAAAATGTGTATTTTGCTCTTTTGACAGAGAAAAAAAAAATGTCGTTGGTGTTCTTGTGTCCAGTTCTACTTCATAAATCGCCCGAGTAGTGTTTCCAGGAGGCAAGGATGTAGGTGAACAACCGAACAAAATTCCACCCTCTCAAGGTTAGGATCATCTCACGGTTAGGAAGGGAGAAATTTAGGAGTGCAAATAAGAAATCCCATATACCTTCTCTTTATGTAATAACTTTGCTATTTGAACAAAGCGTAGCTTGGTATATTTGACCAGTCCTTTGGGCATTCAGTGCTCAGGATCCAACGAAATTGGAAGGAATGTTAAAGCCCAACACGTTGAATGGTTATGAAAACGTCTGTTTGACAAGACTGGATATACAAATAAAATTGTAAGTTGTACTTAATATCTAAAAATGACTAAGAAGTGTAATTTGCCATTTTTTTCTTCTCAAACTGATCTGCATGGCCAAGAGATGTTTTAAAATGTCTGAGCAATAGTGGTGGTAAGTGATGCACTTGTGTTAAAGTAAAAGACTGTATGAAACACTGTGAAAACTTTACTGACTTCTTAACCATTGCTACTTTGCTACGTTCTGGCCTTTTCTGTGTCTTGCATGTTACTCAGTTCCTGCAGTAATACCACGGTGCATGCTTGGCATTTTCCATTCCAACCTCCTGTTGCTGTGTTATTTTGCTCTAAAAGTTTCCCAGAAGCCACTTGACCAAAACTAGTGAGCAACTCGCCTTCAACCAGAGGTGGTGTTCAGCGTTTGAGTCGTTAATAAAATTTTTTCATGCCCTTGTAGCTGATGGACATAAAGAAGGCGGCCTGCAAGAGAAGGGTTGGTAGTCTGTCAGGGTTTCGTTAGGGGTTTGGCACTGGTCAACACGTACGCTACTCGGCTGAACTTGGTCTGCCTGTTTCTGCGGTTGTGTTGTTTGATTGTCGCAGTTTAATGGTGATTTTTTTTGCAAGACGCTGAGCACCGTGATCACCAGTTAAATCTGATACCATTTGGCCGTTACGCAGCACTTTACAAAGGGAAGCCAGCAGTGGGATTCAGTGTCGCACAGTACACGAAAGTGATGAAAAAATACACAGGGATGTGTTAAATCTTTGGGGTTTTCTTTTTTTCCGAAGTTAGAGATTGAAAAAATATCAAATGTTAATGACATGGATTTCTTGCAGTATCAGGTAGTATCACGATGGTCTTAAAAATAAGAAAAAATATATCTATAAATACATAGAGTTGAAGGCGACAGCATTCCCAAATTAACCATCATTTTGAAACACTGTATAATTCAGTTTTTGTGTTTTCAAGTATTTTTAAATAGTTTACTTGAATATTCATGTAATATATAAGGGTTTTGTGAAATGAATTTTAGTTAAAAAGAAGCTGATTTCAGCTTTTGTCAGCATAAATTGGCACTAACGTGTCATAATCTTATTTTGGAAAATTTAGTGCATTTTATATTAAAGACTACTAAAGGTTATTTTTTTCCTATCTCTCCATATTTTAAACTAAGTGACTAAAGTACCTCTATTAATAGAATTTCATGGTGTAAAGTCAGTTAAAAATCAGCTGTTAATCCAATAGTTCTGTTAGGTGGAATACATTTTTAATTGATTTCTTCTTTTTTAACATTAAGTAATTGTTTGTAAAAAGGGCTTACTACGTAGCAGTGCAACAATGACAAAAATGCAGTTTATCATGCCTTTTTTTGTGATCTTTTAGAGATTAATTTTTGGTTTTGGCTTGGGATTAATTCAGTGTAGAAACAGACCAACCCTTTGAATCTGCTTTGTAAAAAATTTTTGTAAGTTATTTTCTATCTATGTTTGAAGTCCAGTGAATGTTAAGTGTTTGATTTACTCTGTTAAACCTCCCATCCTAATAAATATTTTCTTAGCAAACAGCTAAATGAAACTGTGTATGCAAACATGAAAGATAAATTACTTGTAAAGAACATGACAATAAAATCACCAGTACTTAATTTCTGAATTCCTAGGAGGATATTTTTGCTAATGGAGAAATGTCTTCAGATTCCATCAGGGTGGAAGTTTGGAATGATGACTGTAACGCAGCACTTGTAGAGACAGCTGGTGGCTGAGCTTCTCTGTGTCTCTGTTTCCACAAGTGACTTCAGAAGAGGTAGGTACCTTCCGTCTCACTCTGATCCCGACTGACGACGTTGGTCTTGTCAGCAGCCCGTTGGGTGCGTAACAGTTAGAAAGTGCTTTCCCGGGAGGAAGGGGTGTCTAGCCTAGGGATCTGCTGTGTCTGCGTCGTGTGAATATTGCCCCAGCCCTGGGGTGGAGCATCCACCTGGACTTGCACTGAGGACAGCCGTGTTCGGCGGCAAGAGGCGCCTTGGCCCTGAAGGAGTTTGCTGTGCGCAGCAGTCAGATAGCAGCCGCCTAACTGGGAGATGTTGATTGGAATGTTGTTACTTCTCTGATGGCTCTTGGGAAAATGGTAGAAGGTTAATCCTAGAAGTGTTGGCAGAAATGTTTCCGCTCTGTAAATGTTTCAGCTACTGTGGTAGGACTCCTTGTTAGCTGAGACGGATCAGGGCCTCGATTCTGCTCGCAGTGAGTGATGCAGCTCTAAGGCCTCTCTGTAAAGAAGGAGCATCTATAGAATCACAGAATCACAGAACGGTTTGGGTTGGAAGGGACCTTAAAGACCATCCAGTCCCACGCCTTGCCATGGGCAGGGACACCTTCCACTAGACCAGGTTAATTAACCCCCCTTAATCAAGGGGGAGGCAACGTGATACGTAGAAATGCAGAATAGAGCATGTAGGAAATCAGCCTTGTTTGTTTTCCAGAACTGTGATGAGACTTTGGTGTATCCATAGGAGAGGAGCCCACACAAACACCAGGGCCATGCTGTAGACGTACGACTGTTTCTTTGGGTCGGGGATTTTTTTGTGTTGTAATTATCGAGTAATTCTAATATGGGTATCATATTTGGCATGCCAAAGGTGCCTGAAATCCTGTTCACCCTCACTTCATTCCCTCTGCCTTACAGCGGTAATGACAATTACGACAGTTTTGCATAGGCTTAAAAACAGCTTCTGAGCATTCCGGCTCTTTTTTCCCAGAGCTGGCAAAGTGGTTTAACTGACTTCTTCTTCCCAGTAACTTTAAGCAAATGGTTCAAAGGTGTATATTGACGGTAATGAAGCACAAGAATCCACTTGTCTAGGTAAAAAGATTTGTGTCTGGCGTTAGAACTCCTGCAGTGTAGTCTTTCCTACATTTGCATAACAAGTAACGATGGGTTCTGTAGGACATGCCAGTGCCCATCTCCTCTGGATTCTTCGTAGGGATCCGCAGTATGTGTGCTGCTCACATCACACTCCGGGGGTTGTTCCCTGCACTTCGATAGACGGTTAGTCTTGCAGTAGTCCCCAGTTTGACTTGAGCGAAGCCAGTGTCGTCCTTCTCTGGAGGGACTTTTTCGTAAGCCGGCATACTGAGAGTTCTTGGGTGTATGAGCATGGTGACGGTGAGTGGTGAGGACGTGGACACGGGGAAACGTTGGATAGAGAAAAGCATTTGGAAGATGTGTGTACGGGGACCTGAACCTTAACCTACTTTCCTGTGATCTTACCTCAGTTACCAGAGTTCAGCTCTGTGAAAGGACCTGCAAGGAACATGGATGTCTAAGGCTGAAAACGCCGCCCTGAGTTTGAACTGGTCTCTTCAGCTTGTCTTTGTTTGCTGCTCGTGTCTACAACAACTGCCGTTGTGTTAAGCCCGAGCTGCATCGTCGTTCCCATATCACAACACGTCAGAAATCCAGAACTAGGCCTCCATTGCAGAATCCCCTGAAAGGCTTGATAGGATGGGTGTGCTTTGAGGCTGTATGTGTCACACTGAGTACTGACTTAACCACCCAGCAGGACTTGCAGCTTTGCATTAATCACCGGGGTAGTGTCCACTTTCTGCGTAGTCTGTGCAGTAACGCTGCTCTTAGAGGGCTCCCTCGGGAAGTGGTGTGGGTGCAATGCATTCTCCTTCCACAGCCTCATCCAAATTGCTCTGACTTTCTAGGAGACGAGCTTGCTAAGAGTCTTGACGTTAGCCGCTGCTCTCAAAAACCCGAGGCCTCACCGTTCCAAGCCTCACTTTTCTCACGTGCCGAAGTGATGATTCCTGTTCTTGGGAGGTACGTGATGTAAAACTTGTTCTGAAAGTGAAGGCCGACTGGTTCTCCTGGATTTGCAGGCAGATTCTGATGGATCAGACCTCTCTCCAAATACAGCATCTGCATTTTAGATGCTGGAACGTCTAAGCCCTTCCCCTAGAGAAGTCTCCTGGGACTGATTTCAGTGCGTGGGAGACTCAGCTGATCCATTGCAACAGCTGAAGAGCACTTTGGTCAGAATCAGCCTGACACAAGGAACAGAAGTGAATTCACTGTATGCAGTCTGCAGTGTGCCAAAGCCATTCGGAATGCAGTGCCTATCAAATCAGAGTGCTTACAATGAGTATAATGTTAGTAGGTGTCAGAAGGAGACGATAAAATGGTAATTTCTACTGTACTCTTTCCTGTCAGCTGTAGTATTTGGCTGAAAAGGAGCAAAATCAGTTCTCACCTCCCCTGCCATTCCTGGTAGTTTAAGCACAGTGCTGCTAGCCCCAGATTTCAGTTGTTCACGGTTACAACTAGCTCGTAACAATTCGTGTGATGAACAGCGCTCAGCTGCGCTCTGCCGCCAGCGCCTGGACCGTGGTTCTGTTGACAGGCCAACTTCTGACCTTGGCAGCTAGCAGTCCCTTGGACCAGAACCAGTGCGCGAGGTGGGTCCAAACCCTAGCCACCTTCTCGTTCAGGGCAGCCTGTACGGGAGCGTAGAGTGGAAACTTGGTTAGCACAGCAAGAAAAAACACACTTCACTCACGAAGGCAGAAAGAGAAGTGTCAGGATTTTTAAATACCCGTACAGGTGTTTTCTTGTCCTGCTCTCTCAGCTGTAACCCCATTCCACGATGCAAATGGACTTGGATTTCCCTCCCACACCACACCCCCCTTTCCCAGAAGCTTTTAAAATGCCCAGATTCTTTGGCATTAGAACACATGATTGGACTCTCAATTACTGCAAATCAGTGCTACTTCACTGATTTCATTACGCTTTGTTGGCCTACGCTGAATATGCCCCCTACTGTTAAATACTGAAAGAAAATACCTCATCTGCCCTAGAGGAATGAATATATCCGAAAGAAACGGAGCTGGATGATTTTCCTACTTGGGAAACACAGAGCTATTTAGGCTGTGCTATCCTTCTCTCAAAAGATGTGTCCCCGCCGGTGCAGCTGAGGCAGTAGAAAACAGATGATGGTGTCTAGCAGCACCGTAAAGCATGGGGAGGCTTGTTCACTCTCCAAATCAAACCTCTGAATTTTCAGATCCACAATTGCAGAGTAGGGTTTAGTTTGCTAGCAGCTGCTAGGCCCAAAATCCTCTGCGGTTAGTTGCTGCCGTATTTTCTCATGGTGCATCTGTGGATGGTTGGGAGAGAAGATGAGTCAGCAGCAGAATGCCTTTCAAGTGGTCGTCGACTCTGCTCGTCACAAGACGGGACGTGCCCGAGGTCAAATTTCTTATTTCAGCTGGTTGAACTTCTCAGCACGCTGAAGAATGCCAGCTCCGAAACGTTTGCAGTTCAGGGAGGTTTTCTTCACTCCTCTTCGGTAGGCAGTCTCAGCCTGTCCTTCAGATACAGAGGGCTGGAGGCATGGGGACAGGCTGGGAGAGTTGGGGGGTTCAGCCTGGAGAAGGGAAGGCTCCGGGGAGACCTTATAGCACCTTCCAGTGCCTGAAGGGGCTACAAGGAAGCTGGGGGGGACTTTTTACAAGGGCCTGTAGGGACAGGACAAGGGGTAACGGGTTAAATTGAAAGTGGGGAGGGTTAGATTGGATATCAGGAAGAAGTTCTTCCCGCAGAGGGTGGGGAGGCACTGGGACAGGTTGCCCAGAGAAGCTGTGGATGCCCCATCCCTGGAAGTGTCCAAGGCCAGGCTGGATGAGGCTTGGAGCAACCTGATCTAGTGGAAGGTGTCCCTGCCCATGGCAGGGGGGTTGGAACTGGATGGGCTTTAAGGTCCCTTCCCACCCAACCCATTCTGTGATTCTCTGATACACACAGATCGGGGAGATCTGCTTAGTGTTTCCTCCTCTTCAAGGTGTAACTCTACCTCTGTCCAACTTCTGGGTCTGTAGTGCACAAGCAACTGCTTTCCCCTGAAAATCACCAATGTGCTTTGCATTCAGCAGCGTAAGATCCCCGGCACACAACATGGCCTTTTTACAAGGATGACACTTAATAACCTTTTCAAATACAGTAAGACCGGGGTTTGCAAGGATCGGTGTTTTCATGGGGGGTAAGAACACATGCTAAGAGAGAAATGTTTTCAAACTTAACAAAATTGGTACTTGCCTTGCCTCGACATTCAG
>NW_010253520.1:12203-16616 GCF_000690775.1 Eurypyga helias
TACTCAGGCGTAATGCCTGTTCCTTCCTCCTGAATTGGTGATCCCTGTCCCAGACTTGTAGCCATAATTCCAGAAAGCTGGAGTATTTCTGTTGAGAATGTCTCCTGTAAATAGGAGAGCAAGGTTATGACCTCTGAATTCTGTCTGAAGAACCACAGGCTGGTTCGGGACCAAATTTCCATGATCCAGTAGCGCCTGCCATGGCTATAGTGCTGTTTGGAGACCTGCTACAGCGGCACTCGAGAATACGGCAGCTGGTGTTCCTCGTTTGTTCTCTTTCTTACCTGGAATACTCCTTGACACGGAAATCCGTGTAAACCTGGTGTCAGGTGCAGATAAAACTTGGCCATAACCGCAGACCAACAGAGCGCTCTTGTGGTTCGGTTCCTCTGATCTGGTAGCGTTTGTGAACACTTAGATGATCCGAGAAGAATTCAACACTGAGTTACAAAATTCAGTGGGTAACATTTTTTAACTGTTCTCTGTAGCACAGGATCAGCCAGGCTTGAACATCTCTTTCGGAGTCTGGAAAAATTGCTGCAGCTCTCTTCGCAAAGACTGACGTATCGGCAGTCAGTGTGCCAGTGGGGAATGGCTGGGATGAGAAACAGCCCTGTAATTGAAGGGGTCAGGGAAGCATTGTCTGGTCCAACCACATTTTTTGACACCAAGCTATCCCTTCGTAAAGGACGCTCATGGTCCTCTCCCACACCTGAGTGTGGTCGGTACAGAAATCTTACAGCCCGGTCGTGGAGATCTGTGCCTGCCTTATTTCCCAGTGCTGTGGGATGGGATTTTTCCCCTCAAACCCTTCAAAAAATAGCAGGCCTAGCTTAGTTAAAGCTACGAAGGACGTTGCAGGTGGATGCAGCATTACAGCCAAAGTGGGTTATAAAACATTTTGCATATCGCTGCTGCTAAAAATGGCTCTGCATTCGGTTGAGAAAATGCAGAAAGGCTGGGTAGAGTCGGTCGCCCACTTGTGATGCAGGAGGTCCTGTCCTGCTGTCTGCTGGATGAGGCCTTACTGGTTTTCTCCTTACCCCATTTGTTTAGCTGCTGTTCTCTTTATTCCCTGGGCTAGTTTCTGCAGGATTGCAGCCTGCTCTTTGCTCTTGCATCACTGCCATCACTCAGTGGACCAATGCATCGTAAGTAGAATTGCTTAACATATATTATCAGAGTCCTTATTTATGTATTTAACAGCTTTTGGATCTAAATAAACAGGAACACATGCACACAAAAAAACCCAAACCCCCAGACAAGCAAAACCTGTGTTTCTGTTAGGCATTTGCTTCTTCCGGAAAATAGAAATTGTGGTTTAACCAAACACCACAGAGACCTTTGCTCACTCCCCACCCCTCCCCCAGTGCGATGGAGGAGAGAATCGGGGCTGGGGGGGGAGGGAAGTAAAATTCATGGGTTGAGATAAAGACAGTTTAATAGGACAGAAAAGGAAGGGAAAATAATAATGATAAAAATATACAAATTAAATGATGCACAAGGCAATTGCTCACCACCTGCCGACCGGTGCCCAGCTAGTCCCCGAGCAGCAGCACCCAACCAGTTTTCCCTGGAGTACATATGCTGAGCATGACGTCATACGGAATGTCCCTTTGGTCAGTTTGGGTCAGCTCTCCTGGCTGTGTCCCCTCCCAGCTTCTTGTGTGTGTCCCGTCCCCCCCAGCCTCCTTGCTGTCAGGGCAGCATGAGAAGCTGAAATGTCCTTGACTTAGTGTAAGCACTGCTTAGCAACAACAAAAACATCAGTGTGTTATCAGCATTATTCTCACCCTAAATTCCAAACACAGCACTGTACCAGCTGCTCGGAAGAATCACAGAATCATTTTAGAAAATAAACTTTAGAAACATCTAGAAAATAAACATTCAGAAAATAAACTTTAGCCCAGCTGAAACCAGGACAGAAATCTAGCAGTTTTAAGTAAATAGAGTAAGTCTTCTTTGAAAAATTACAGGAAATACGATTGTTATCAAACCTGTTTAGTGGTTTTTGAGACACACGTTTCCTAGAACGCTGGTGCCGAGAAAGGAGGTGAGCAGCCTGTGAGATACGAGTGAGTGTCGCTATCACAGCTGCCATTCAGTCCGGACTCTGTTCAGTACTCGCTGCTGGCCCATCAGCTGATGTTTTGCCAGTGTAAGTCTTACGTCTAGGAGGATCACAGCTATTTGCAGGTACAGGGGGACGCCTACACAGCCCCTCGACCTGCTGCTTTCGGTCGGTGAGTGGATGTGTGGCACTAGGTTGGCATTCAACACATCCGTGGTCAGACAGCGAACATCTGCTCAGATAGGTGAGGCTGCAAAAATGCTGTAACGCCTGTGGCTGTGCCGTCAGTGTCCTGCTCCAGGCAGCTTTTGGTCTCGTCAGAAACGTTACACCGTTCAGAGTAGATACTGGGAGGAATCGTCGGAGTCTTGCCCTTCCACGTGTCTCAGGTCTGCTATTTCCTGGGGACCAATGCCTGTGTTTATAAAACAAAGACTTTGTGTAAGTTCTTGAAGTTTGTCAGCAGAAGGGAGGAGAAGGACCGACTCAGGCGGCTTGGTAACCGCGGTTTACTGATCCTGCGCAGGCCCTCGGCTGGATTTCCTTACCCTAGGGAGTTCGGCATAAATCACTGGGTCGAATCTCTCCATCTTTATCCCTCCCCCGCCCTCCTTGGACTTTGCCCCTTTCTCTCAGCCCCCTGCTTCATTGCCTTTCCCCAGCAAGACAGGCGTTGGAGGCAGCGCGCGGGGCACCCAACGGCAGCAGGGGTCGGCGCGGGGCGCTTGCAGAATGCCGTGCCACGGCCCCAGGGTGGCTGACAGCTCGGAGCTGTCCAAACCCTTGGTGGAGGTTCAAAACCTGAGACGCTGACGAGTGATGGATGGGGGCAGGAGAACCTTGGCGCTTGCTCCCGTCATCATGTGAAGGATATTTTGGCCGTGAGGAGCTTTTTGCTGTTCGCCTTTAATGCTGAGAGCAGTTTCCTCTATGAGCTAAAGCCCAGGCACTTTTGGTGATAAATACTTCTCAAAAATACTCTTTTTTACGAGCAATGGTAATAATTTCTGAACAGGTTGTTACGGGATAAATTAATTCTTGAAATGATTGGCCATGGATCTTCTTTTGGAGCTCACAGGAGTACGTAGTGAATGGCAGAAGGGATGAGACTGTGAGAGGAGGGGGGAGGTCAGACTGCATTGATACATGGAAGAAAGAATAATTATGCAAGGTCTTATAAAGGGCATTCAGCAAGTTCGAAGTGCTGTTCCTGAGACTGCTGGTTTTCCCTCTTGAGTATGTTAGCTGCAATAAAAAGTGAATTGCTCCCAGGAGAACAGGAGGAGAGTTACTCAGTCATGACTGTTCAAGCCCTTCCGCAAGGCTCTTGGATGTCGTTGTGCCAGACTTCCAGTGGATGCTCTCAGCCCTTACAAAACATGCGATGCACACAAAAACCATCCTTTCTGTACCACGTGGTGAGTGGTGACTGCTGGGAGTGAAGCGTGTCCCTCCGGGGGGGTGTCAGTTTTGCTTGTTTTCCAATTCCCTTGCTGGGAGATGCTGACTACCCAGCTCTTCGCAGTTGTGAAGAGCTGCCTTAAGAGCTGCTTTACGGAGAGTGGGGCATTTACTCGCTGGGGGGCTGATGTGTTTCCTCCTTGGTCCCAGTCCACACTGGCTTGGGACCCATGACCTAAACACCGACGCTCCGTGGCAGTGCAGTCCTTAAATGAGGAGTCAGAGCGGTCCTGAGGAAACCTGGTTAGCCAGGAGGACATGAAAACAGTAGGTAATTTGCCAAACCCTCTGATTTTGTTCTGGGTTTTGTTTTCTTTTTCTTTTTTTTTTTTGAGGGGGAGGGGGTCCGGGTTTTTTCGTGGGGTTTTTTTGTTGTTGCGATTGGTTGGTTTGGTGTTTTGGGGGTTTTTGGTTGGTTTGTTGGTTGGTTTTTTTGTAAGTAGAAAGGCTCAGATGGATACTGAGAGTAAGTCTCTTAAGAGGAAAATGCTCACCCATATTCTGTTGAAAAAGTACGTCTAAACCGTACAAAACCATGTCATGTTGGCATGATAAAATTTCGCTCTTACAGCACAGTAACAAATACTGCAGAGATTTTGGATAGTCTAGAAAAGCAAAACAGACTGCAGCATCATAAAAGAAAAATCACTTAAGAACAGAAGTGTGGTAATTTGGCCACTTAAATATCTGAACTGGTGTGGTTGGGAAAAGTATGCCAAGTTGCAAAATACTGAGAGGAGAGGGGAGTGTGTTTCTGTCCTACACCTTGGTGACTGTTTTTTTCCTCAGCAGTTCATCTCAGTCTTTGTATCACTTGCCTAGAAGACAAGTGAAAGAAGTTTGGGAATTGCAATGTATAACTTGTTAGCTATATAATATCA